>NW_024068687.1:0-109593 GCF_009389715.1 Phoenix dactylifera
TTACCCATCGCTTGGGAAAGAGTCATGCTGACCATGTTCGGGGCGGGGACCGCCCCTGGAATTGACAGGGTCCCGCTCGGCCGGGGGCCTCGGCGCGTCCCTCCTCGTATCATCCGGAGCCGACCGAGTCGAAGGCTGGGCTGGGGACCGATCACGTCTGACCCGTCCATCTCGGGCGCGCCCGGGTGATGCCTCCGGAGAAACGGTAGTCTCGGCATCGGAGGGCTGATACAGCGTCAACTCCCGGTCCGCGCCCGCGGCGTCCCCCTGATCGGTGGGTCCGGACCCGTCTGTCGGCGTCGGAGTCGCCTGCCGGCGGGACTTCTTCGCCGGTGGGGCCCCGCTCGGAGGAGCTCGTTTCTTCCTCCGGACTGCTTCCAGTAGGGACGTCCTACCAACAGCCGTTGCCTTGTCCGACCGCATGACGTCGTCGATCTCTGCAAAAAGGACGAGGTGGTCGGAGGTTGAGAAACTGAAGGAAAGAACGAGACGAAAGAGGAGAAAAGAGCTAAAAAAGAAATGGTGGCGGGCTCACGGTCAGCGGGGACCGAGCTCAGACCGACATTCACCAAGGTATCCTCGGAAATAAGGCGAGCCACCGGGGGGAGCCGGCCCTCGGCAACCAACTCCTTCAAGACGGCAACGCCATCGGATTCGTCCCTCGACAACCTCGATAGGCCAATCGGGGACTTCATCGGCGTCTCCCAGGTTGCCCTGATTCCCCAAGAGGGATCTGCGTCAACGAAAAAGAAGCGCTCCTTCCAGCCGTGAATGGAGGTAGGAGCCTCCTTGACGAGGCCGCACCCTCGTCGCGCCGCAAAGCACCACCACCCTTTATCCTGGGGGTGGCCGCTCAGGCCGTAGCATTCCCAAAAGACATTCAGGGTGGCGGGAACCTCGTGCATGCGGCAGAGAACCTGAAAGGCCGTCAGGGCGCGCCATGAGTTCGGCACCAGTTGCGTCGGCGCCACTCTTAAACCCCGAAGCACCTGAACGACTAAGTCCGAGGGGGGAAAGCGGAACCCGGCCTGAAGAATGCCCTCATTGATGGCAACCTTCCCTGGAGGAGGATGGGACATCCTCTCCTCAGGCCCCGGGAGTGTAACATTGCAGGCCTCGGGAAGGTGGTATCGAGCCACGAACCTATCTAGGTCTTCGGCGACCAACTCCGACTTAATGCGGTCTGCTCTCACTTCGTCCATCCCTAATGGCCAGTGAATCTACGGTCAGGACAGGGTCAAGAAGGGGGAAAGGACCGGAACGACTGGAGTACACTAATACAAAAGGAGAGTATGGAGAGCCCTAAATTAAAGAATGGGGCAACTCACCGGAAGAGAAGGAAGAACGGCTCCGAGAGCGTCAAAGGAGGAGCAAGCGAACAGTCCGACGGCGATGACGGCAGCGCAAAGGAGAAACTCGAAGATGTCTGTAAAGAGAAAGGCGGACGGAGGAGGACCCCCGGTTAAATAGGCGGAAAGGTGGGTGACGCCCCGGTGACGCCAGAGGACGCCTAGCTGCCGAAGGGTCGCTCGCGCCCCAAAGGCGAATCGACGCCATTAAGGAAGGATGTCCGCCGAAATCCTCAGACTGCCAGGTCAGCAACAACCGCCATACGCCATAAAGAAGACGGGGAGCTCGAAGCGCGCGCGCCTCTCCGAGGGATGGCGGCAATCTCGAAGCATCACTTCCTTCACCCGTTCCCCTTCTGGTTCCAGGCTCGGAAGTGGGGGGCTACTGTTACGGGGGAACTCAGCCACCATGCCCCACGTGACCGACACGCGCGCCCAAGAAGACTACAGCTGCCCCTTGATCCAGTAACCCGACCCCGAGTCGGATATCTTCGGCTTCGCAGCCCGACCCCGAGTCGGCTGCCCCTTGATCCAGTAACCCGACCCCGAGTCGGATATCTTCGGCTTCGCAGCCCGACCCCGAGTCGGCTGCCCCTTGATCCAGTAACCCGACCCCGAGTCGGATATCTTCGGCTTCGCAGCCCGACCCCGAGTCGGCTGCCCCTTGATCCAGCAATCCGACCCCGAGTCGGCAATCTCTCGACAACGACAGGCTGTTCCCCTGAAGCACGCCACGACCCTCTGCTCCACTACTCCCTGCAACGGTCGTATCCGGCGCTGCTCCACGATCTCCTGTAACAGCCGTACAAAGCGGAGCTCCACTACGCCCTGTCACGGCCGTACCCAGCGCTGCCCCACGACGCCCTGTAACGGCCATATCAGTGGCAACTCCATCGTGCCACACGATGACCAACCCCCCAGAAGGACCCCCCAGCCTGGTATATATGCTGCGGGGGGGAGAAGGGGGGAGGTAAGCAAGAACTTCCAGTGCATTCTCCTACTACCTGCAATTATCTCTCCTTCTCCTCCAATCTCCTCTGACTTGATCGTCGGAGGGCCCCCACTACCCCAGTGGTGGTGCGAGGCTTGCTTGCAGGTTTTCCGGTGGAAAGTGGAGCGTAATCAACACCAACCAAGGCGACTCAGACGGAACCCCGTTCACACCGCTGCGCCAATCGTTCTCGGTTTGGACCACCAGCAACAGAGACCATCCACTTCCACACCATCTGACCCTACCACTCACCACTCCCCTAGCCCTGACCATGACCAGGAGCACTATACAGATCTTCCCACCTATCCCTCTACCTCTGGTCCTACTCATACTGAGCCTCCCACCTCCACTGCCCCACCTGCTTAGCAGCAACCCCTGGAGGTTAGGATATCTTCTGAGGAGCTCCGAGAGTTGAGGCAGAAGATAGTGAGGGAGCTGAGTGTTGCCCAGATAGACAACCCAAGAGGGGGGGGGTGAATTGGGTTTTAAAATAATTATTGCAATTAAATGGTTTGTGAAATACTAATTAACACTTTTTGCAAGTTGATTAATTAGATGCTATGTGCAGTGAATGAAATGAAAGTAAAAGACGACAAGGCAATCACAAACACAATGATTTTATAGTGGTTCGGAGCTAACCCTTGCTCCTACGTCCACTCCCCAAGCCTCACTTGGGAATTTACTATAATCCCTCGGATTACAGCCGGTTGTTTTACAAGCTCACAACCTAACTTGTTGTTTTACGAGATCACAACAAACTCGGTCGGTTTTTCCAGGCTCACCGACTAGAACCATCCGATTGTTTTCCCGGGATCATAATCAAACCCTTACACGTTGGTTTCAACCTAGGCTCACCAACAAACCTTTACACCCTTGATTCAATCCCCTGATTGAATCAAGTAAGGACCAAATGAATAGAAAAATAAACAGAAAAATACAGCTTCTAAACAAGCAGATATTCAGCGATATGAAATAGGAGAGAAGTTAAGAGCCCTCAAACAAGTTTATGATGATGTAGAGGAGGGCTTCTCGAACTCTGGGTCTCCTCTTGAATGTCTTGAAGACTTGAAGGCTGAAGGAGACTTCTTTAATGCTGGGAAGAGTTGGTTAAATGGAGTTAATGGCCCTCTTCCTCCTTTTCCATTGAAATCCTTTGGCAGATGAAGATTTCGTGTTTTCTTTGAAAGGAATATCACTTCTCTACCTTGTTACAGTTCTCTGTGGCTATTTAAGCCATTCCCCACGGAAACTAGCCGTTAGACACAATCTTCTAGCCGTTCTGCACATTCTATACATCCTGACAATGTTTCCGTTGGGATCGGAGTCGACTCGCGCGATCTGGAGTCGACTCGGCTGCAGCAGGAGTCGACTCATGCTTTTCTGAAGTCGGCTCGGCAACTGTTCCGGATTTGAATTAAAGTGCTCTTCTCGACTGGGAGTCGACTCGACTTAACTCAGAGTCGACTCCCCAAAGTCTGGAGCTGACCTGGCACTTTTGGAGTCGACTCATTCCAAGGAATCCATAGAGGTATTCTTCAACTTGGCTCACTCGAGTCGACTCGGAAATTTTGGGAGTCGACTCGGCGCTCAGAGTCCGAACTCCCGATCTTCTGTCTTTTGGCTCGTGCCGTCTTGGAGTCGACTCGGACTGTTTCGGAGTCGACTCGGCTCTCAGTATCCGAAAAATAGTCTTCTGTCTTTTTGGGGTAGCGCTGCCTTGGAGTCGACTCGAACTATCTTGGAGTCGACTCGCCTCTCAGAGACGAAAATATTGTCTTCTGTCTTTTTTTGGGGTCGCGCTGTCTTGGAGTCGACTCGGGCTTTGCGGGAGTCGACTCGGCTCTCAGTGTCCGAAAGTTGCTCTCTGACTTTTGCCTTGTATTACACTGGGAGTCGACTCTCGCTTCCTTTGGAGTCGACCAGCCAAATATCGGAGTCGACTCGAGTTCCTCAGGAGTCGACTCGGCTCTCAGAGTCCAAAATAACTTCTCTGTCTTTCTGTCTGTAACTCCCTGGAGTCGACTCATACTACTCTGGAGTCGACTCGGCAAGCATCGGAGTCGACTCGCGCTCTTCAGGAGTCGACTCGTTGACAGGTTTTGAGTTGGATCTTTCTGTCTGTCTGTCTGTTCTCAGTCGGAGTCGACTCGTAAGGTACAGGAGTCGACTCGAGCCTGTGCCAGTGCTTCTGATACGCTTGGAGTCGACTCGTAATATTCCGGAGTCGACTCGAGTCTCAGACTTTGGTTCAAATTGACTTCTTAACTTATCCAAAATGTCTTGAACCAAATCTAGAGACACTTAACCATAAATTTACAAGAATTTCACTGTAACACTAGATTGAATTCATTAGTAAACATAAGATATACTCAAATGCTTTGAGCTCATCAAAATCAAATAGGGTTATAATCAATCACTCCATAATCTCCCCCTTTTTGATGGTGACAAAACATTGAGTATATGTAAAGTGAATTGCTCAACAAACAAGGAGATTTATAGTAAAATTTTAAAATGAATTCAAGTGTCTGGTTATTTAATTTATCCAAACCTGAAAGGTGTGAAACAATAAATTTTGAAGTTAAAGCTCCCCCTTTCATTTGGAATTATATAAGCCTTCATGTCATGCAATCAATTGTTTGGCTTATATATATTTAATGATTTTGCTTTCTTAAAAAATTCAGATTCTTCCCCTCAACACATGCATTCAACTTTGTTTTGATTCTCTGAATTTTCTTTTAGTGCATTGAAGCTTTTGAACTTAAATTTTTGGTTTTTAGAGGAAAAATCTGCCAATTTGTTCTTGAGTATGATTCAACTAATCTCCAAATATTCCTTGAATAGATTCTGGAGATTACTCCATTAGGAGCCCCAACAGAGAGATAATGAGCCTCAAGGTATCGAATCCACTAAGAACAAATTATTGTGTGTTTTAAAAGTTTTCTTTTTATTGATTTTCATTGATTCCCTTTACATGTCTATTAAATATATTTCTCCCCCTTTTTGTCATCATATCAAAAAGGAAGAAATCACATCACACAAGCAATTAGAGATTAAATTTGCACAATATTGAAGAAAACTGTCTACTCATTGTATTGATTGTAAATGTAGGTACAAAGAGTAAAGCACTAAATACATGTCAAAATGAAAAAGCAGGCTAGGGTTTCTTCGAGGAGGATGTGGCTCCCTTGCCCAGTCTTGATTGTTCCATAAGTAGACTGACCCCATCTGTGACGTTCCCTAGCTGCGTGATGATCGCCGAGGTGGCCTTACTGTGGATCGAGGAGAGCTCAGTCAGACTCGCCTGAAGTGTGTCCAACTTGGCGATCAACACATTCGCTAGACGCTCGGCCCCCTGACTCTGGCTGCCCATGTCGTGTCGGATGTCATCTCGCATCTTTCGTGTGTTGCTTGTGACATCGCTCATGTTTGAGAATTGGGCTTGTATCAGGCTTCTGACATTGTAGATCTCCTCCCTCAGATGAGCCGTCATCTCGGTCACGGCTGATAATGAGGGAACCAATGCAGAAGAGGGGGCAGTGGCTGGACCTCGGAGCTCCCTCAGTAGGTCGTCCCGAAGATCCCGCACGATCTCCTGCCACAGCTTCCGGAGCTGCTCAGAAGAGATCCGGACCTCTAGTGGCTGAGTAGGAGGTGCTGAAGAAGAGGGTCCGGCTGAAGTGGATGGTACTGAAGTGGAGGGATGAGTGGGAATATCAGAATCATGATCAGGGCTGGGGGAGTGTCGAGTAGTAGGTGTGGAAGAGGATGATTTTCTGACCCAAACTCCCTCTACCTTATCAAATCCCATCTTGTCAAGGGTTCCCTCACCCATGCGATCTGTGTATCGCAGTGCGCGAGAGGGTTCCCCCTCAGAAATAGGGATCTCGGACTCCCTAAAAATCAGGGTATACATTATCCCATATGGAAGGGTGAGCCTAGGTTTGTCTAGTGGCTCACATAGGTATTTGTAGATCAGTTTAGGAAAGTTGACTGGGGTATCTTGGAGAATATAATACATCAGGGCTAGGTCCCTCTCGGATACAAAGTCGAAGCGGCCAGTCTTAGAAAATAGGGTCCTAGAAATAATACTCAAGAGGAGCCGCAGCTCAACTGAAAGTGAACTAGCGAACACCTCATCTAGTGGGGACTGGGGTGGACTCCCTAATATGGCCGTAAGGGCCTCAGTCCTATCGGCCGGGTGAGTAGGAAATACCCCTACTAGGGAAGATGTAGGATTTGTGTTATAAAATCCTCAGAAATGAATAAAGGGACACCCACTACGGTTCCCTGTATCCCACCATTGCCCCTGGACACTGTCCCATAGAACTCCCTAACTAGCTCTGGGTAAGTGGGGAGATCTAGTGAGCAAAAGAACTCCAGTCCTTGGGCCCTCAACCTATCCCCTATAGTGAAGCCTTCCCGGGAGAGATAGTCGAAGTTGACATATCTCCCGGTGGAGACCGCCTTCCCGGCGCACGGACGCGAGGGAACCGGCCTCGGCGGGGAACGAACCGGAGGTTGTGGCCTCACGGGATCATTCCGAGCCTTGGACCGTCGCTCGGCGCCGCTCGCGGGTTGGGGCCTCTTCCGGCTTGGGACAACCATCTTACGAGGCATGCTTGACCTAGGGATGGGGAATAAACCTAATGGACGGAAGAAGCTTGACGGAAAAACCCTAACGGAGGTCAGAGACGATGTCGGAGACGGCTCTAGGGTTTGTGAACAGTGGAGGCGATGAATAGAAGTGTTGAATAAACGCTTGGATTAGGATTAAAAACTTGGATCCCGACCGCGAGTCGACTCCAGTAAGTCGCGAGTCGACTCGACCTCGAGTCGACTCCAAAATATGCGCGAGTCGACTCTCCTTATGCTGCCATCGACCTCGAGTCGACTCCCGTCTTTGTGCGAGTCGACTCCCCGTCATGAGCCGACTCTGAAACGTATCCGAGTCGACTCGAACTCTGGCACGCACCTAAAAATCATGCTATTTTCATACCAAACAAGGAACAATCACTAAGTTATGATCTTATTTGATGATCATAGATGAGAAACTCCATATTTAGCACAAGCTAATCATCAAAATCAATGAACTAGAAGAGAATATCACTAGGATGGATCAATCACTCCTAATCCTCTCCTAAGCACACTAAATCGCTCTTCACTCAAGGGTTTTGTGAAGATGTCAGCTAGTTGATCATCTGTGCAAATAAATTGAAGTGTAACATCACCATTCAGTACATGATCTCTTATGAAGTGATGTCTTATTTCAATGTGTTTGGTTCTTGAGTGCTGAATTGGATTCTTAGTTAAGTTAATAGCACTTGTATTGTCACAATTAATGAGAATTTTATCTTGTTTAATTCCATAATCTTCCAGTTGTTGTTTGATCCACATGATTTGAGCACAACAACTTCCGGCAGCAACATATTCAGTTTCAGCAGTAGATAATGCAACCGAGTTTTGTTTCTTGCTAAACCATGAGATTAAGTTTTCTCCTAAGAATTGACATGACCCGCTGGTGCTTTTTCTATCAAGTTTACAACCAGCAAAGTCTGAATCTGTGTATCCTATTAAGTTCAGGCTAGATTCTTTAGAATACCATAAACCTATATTTTTTGTTCCTATTAGATATTTAAAGATTCTCTTGACTGCAATTAGATGAGATTCCTTAGGATTAGACTGATATCTAGCACACATGTATACACTAAACATGATATCAGGTCTACTTGCAGTGAGATATAATAAAGATCCTCTCATACCTCTATACATCTTTTGATCTACAGATTTACCTGATTCATCTTGGTCTAGTTTGCATGATGAGCTCATGGGTGTGCTGATTGACTTGTTTCCCTCCATATCAAACTTCTTAAGCATCTCCTTGATGTATTTAGCTTGATTGATGAAGATTCCTTCTTCAGATTGTTTGATTTGAAGCCCGAGAAAATAGTTCAGCTCTCCCATCATGCTCATTTCAAACTCACTCTGCATCAAGTCAGCAAATTCTTCGCAGAGGCGATTGTTAGTAGCACCGAAAATAATATCATCAACATAAATCTACACTACTAACATATCTTTGTTTTTCTTCTTTAAAAACAGTGTTGTATCTATATTTCTCCTAGTGAACTCATGTTCTAGTAGAAATTTGCTAAGTCTTTCATACCATGCTCTAGGTGCTTGTTTCAAACCATAAAGTGCTTTGTTCAATTTATACACATGATTAGGGTATTGATGATTTTCAAAACCAGGAGATTTTTCTACATACACCTCCTCATTAATATACCCATTTAAAAATGCACTTTTTACATCCATTTGAAATAATTTGACATCTTTAGAGCATGCAAATGCTAGTAATAATCTAATTGCCTCAAGTCTAGCTACAGGAGCAAAGGTTTCATCAAAATCTATACCTTCTTCTTGATTATAGCCCTTTGCTACTAGTCTAGCCTTATTCCTAATTACAATTCCATTTTCATCAAGTTTATTTTTATATATCCATTTGGTACCTATAATTGAATATTCAGAGGGTCGTTCAACTAGGTTCCATACCTTGTTTCTAGTAAATTGGTTTAATTCTTCTTGCATTGCATTTATCCAATTTACATCTTTTTCAGCTTCTTCTATGTGTTTGGGTTCAAAATGTGAGACAAAAGCTAGATGATTATTTAAGTTCCTAAGAGATGCTCTAGTCCTAACAGGTTGAGATGGATCATCTAAAATTAATTTCTTAGGATGCCCATGAGCATACCTCCAAGCCTTAGTCAGCCCATGATCCACAATAGCCTCTTGGCTTGATGATGCATTTCCAATTAATTTTTGTTCATCTTCTTGTAATGTCATCTCATCAATCTTTTCTTCAAGTATTTCAACATCATCATCAAGATCAACTCTCTTGCTAGAAGAGATATCACTTGAATCATCAAAAACTACATGTATAGATTCTTCTATAACAAGAGTTCTTTTATTAAAAACTCTATAGGCTTTACTAATTGTAGAATACCCCAAAAATATACCCTCATCAGATTTAGAGTCAAATTTACCTAGATTATCTTTCCCATTATTATGAACAAAACACCTACATCCAAAGACATAAAAATAGTTTACTTTTGGTTTTCTGTTTTTCCAAAGTTCATAAGGTGTTTTCTTTATAATGGGTCTCAATAAAACTCTATTTAATATATGACATGAGGTATTAATGGCTTCTCCCCAAAAGTACTTAGGGAGGTTACTTTCACATAGCATGGTTCTAGCCATTTCCTCTAGGATTCTATTTTTTCTTTCTACAACTCCATTTTGTTGTGGTGTCCTAGGTGCAGAAAAATTATGAGTTATTTCCTTTTTACTACAAAACTCATCAAATAAATGATTTTCGAATTCGGTTCCATGGTCACTTCTAATTGCTATGACTGAAGTATCTCTAGCATTTGTTACTTTCTTATGAAATTTCTTAAAAACTGAAAATGCTTGATCTTTATGAGCTAAGAACATGACCCAAGTATATCTAGAAAAGTCATCTACAATAACTAGACCATATTTATTTCCTCCTAGACTTGTGGTTCTAGTTGGTCCGAATAGATCCATGTGTAGTAGTTCTAGAGGTCTAGAGGTAGAGACACACTTTATGGATTTAAAGGAGTTTCTTGATTGTTTGCTATATTGACAAGCTTCACATATTTTATTCTTTTCAAACTTTAGTTTTGGCAAACCTATCACGGAATCTCTTTTAACTAGTTTTGAAATTGTGTCCATCCTTGCATAACCTAACTTACGGTGCCATAACCAACTAGCATCATTATCCTTAGTTTCATTAACAACTAAACATGGGTTATGTTTGGCAAGATCCTCAAGGTCTACTACACATTCTCACGTCTTATTCCTTTAAAAACTAAACTATTGTCTTTTGAGTTGGTTATGATGCATAAGGATGGTTTGAACAAAACATCAAAACCTCTATCACACAATTGACTAATGCTAAGTAGATTGTGTTTAAGACCATCAACATATCGAACATTATTAATAAAGGTTGAAGGGGTAATTTGTACTTTACCAATACCAATGATATGACCTTGGTTATTGTCTCCAAAAGTCACAGCACCTCCCTTCTTAGCCTCAAGGGTGAAGAATTGGTCCTTGTCACCCGTCATGTGTCTTGAGCAGCCACTATCCAAGTACCAATAATTTTTGTCGACCTTGGCTGCAAGACACTCCTACACAAGCAAATCATACAATTTTAGGTACCCAAGTTTTTTTGGGTCCTTCATGGTTAGTAATGTTGGTTCCTTTTGGAACCCAAACCCTTTTAATTTTTCTTTTAGTTTTTTCTTTTCTATAGTCACACACATTTGCTTTATGTCCTAATGTTCCACAGCAAAAACATGTTATTTTTTTAGTTTTACTTTCCCCTGCTTTAACAAAGAAATTACTAAGGAGTTTTTGCTTATTTTTAGGTTTATACCCTAAACCAGCTCTATTGAACACAGTTCGTTGACTATTAAGTATCATTTCTAATTTTTCTGAGCTATATGTAAATTTTTCTACAAAAGGCTTGTACTTTTCAAGTTCTAGTGTCAATTTTTGTTTTTCTGTTTTTAGTCCATTTAGGTCTTTTGTGAGGCTTTCTTTTAAGATTTGTTTATTATTTTTAAGTTCTAATATTTCTTTGGTCAGCCTTTCGTTATCTTTAGTTAAGGTATTAGTCTTTTGAATTAAGATTTGGTTGCTTGTCTTAAGTTCTGAATTTTCTTTAATAATAACATCTTTATTCTTAACCAATGTATCATACTTACAGAGGTGAGTTTGGTTAGTTAGTTTTAATTCTCTGTTTTTAAGGTTTATTGTCTTATACTCGTCCATTAATTCATTGAAGGCATCATATAATTCATCGAAAGTAAAATCTAAATGTGTTCCGGATGTTACCTCATTGTCGTTAGCCATAAAACAAAGGTTGGCCTTTTCTTCTTGTTCCTCATCCGATGATGATGATGATGTGTCGGAGTCCGATAGGGTGGAGACAAGGACTTTCTTTTTCTTGCACTTGCTCCCCTTCTTCAACAAAGGACACTCAGCTCTGAAGTGCCCCGGCTTCTTACACTCATAACATCCAATCCCCTCATTTTCTCTTTTCTTACCTTTATCCTTGTGATAGTAATTTGAGGGGCCTCTCCTTTGATAAGAGGACTTCTTCCGGTTGATGAATCTTCGGAATTTTCTTACAAGGAGTGTGATGAGAGCACAAAAGTGCGATCTACACATTACTTAAATTAGCATTATTGCTAACAAATAATGATAACAGTGCTGCATTAATATTTTATTTTTGTTGGGTGCAGGTGATCGTAAATCAAAGTTAAAATGCGCATTGGGTCCAAAAGATGCATCACCGTAGGTGACCAGTCAACAGCATGGTTCAACCCCAGTTGCACATTAGAAGGAGTCTAAGTTCAGCAAGACAGTTCACTGCAATTAATTCCCAGTATCTCGTGCATCCCAGCTTCTTCTGCATCTTAAGCCCAGGTGCCAACATTCCAATTCTTCCGTATGCAATCTCCCGCACCCACAGCTCTCCCAGCCGAGTTGTTCTTCCTCTGTTCTTCCCAAAACGAAGCATCCGGGTCTACGTTCACAGCACCTCCCAGCCTTCTCCCGTGATCAGCTCGCTTCCGCTCATCCATGAGTCCAAAGCCACGCGTCTCAGCCATCCCAGGATCCGTGTCCACCTCTTCTCAGCGATTTGCCATGAAGCTTCTTCCACGCGTCCCATGCATACAGGCTTCCGAGTCCATTTGTTCAGCCGAGATCCCAGCTCCGTGATCGTGATCCGCCCGTGAAGCTTCCATGTCTGCATCCCATGCATTCAAGCATCCAAGTCCCGACTTCATCCCAGTTCTGCCTCATCCGCGAATCTCCCATCCAGCGTCCGAGTTCATCCGTTCGCCTCCCAACCTCCCAACATCCTGCAGCCGTCCGCGTTCGAAGATCCCGCAGGCGTCCGTGATCTAGTTTCCGCACCTTAAACTTCTTCCGAGATCCCAGCATTCGCAATCATCCGACTCCGCGTTCCAACGCGTGTGATCATTCTTCCATGATCCCGTCCGACGCATCATCCCGAATCTCCCGGGATCCCAGCTTCTGTGATCATCTTCCCAGCCTCCGCGTGCATCCCACGAAGATCGCGATCCATCCACGTCTTCCAGATCTGCATCTCAGCTCCCACACGCATCTCCGCGTTCAACGCCCTGTGGTCGATCCGTGTGCGACCCCTCATCCAGCGTCCGATTCTTCCGGATCCACAGCTTCATCCTTCCGTCCGCGAGCATCTCTAGCCATCCACGTCCATCCCCTTCTCCCGGGATTTCATCTCATCCGGCCATCTCCACCGCATGTCCCTCTCGGCTGGGAAGGGAAGGGAGGCTCTCGGGGGTTTAAAGAGAAGAAAAAAAACAGAGTCTGACATCCCTCATTTGGAAACAAGTCCCTGTTATTGAAAAGAAAAAAACAGAGAAGGGAAACAGGGGAGGCCCTGTTTCCGAAAATAAAAGAAAAAAAAAGAAAGAAAGAAAATGAAAGGGGGATTAAAGTTTTTAATGGAAGGCTAAAGTCCTAGGAAGGGTGATGGAGGAACCTTTGATGTATTTCTCTTTGAAGTAAATTCTAAACTTTTGCTTTCAATGATTTATATTTATTGATATGTTCTTGATCCATGCATAGTTATTTCATAGATAGATCTTTAATGGATTATGATTATTGATATATGGATTGCTTTAGTATTTGATTCGTCGTAGATGTAGAAAGCACGATGAATGCTTAGAAATTGAGTTCATATGTTCATGAAACATATACCATGATTAGATCTATCCTACATTTAATCTTTAATCAAGAACCATAGAGTTTATTCCTTGGATGCAATATCATCAAGGGGGATTCCAGATCCCTACCATTTTTATTTCATTGAATTGTATTTATTATTCTCTGCATTTAATTTCTGAAAATCAAAACATCATTTTAATCCACAAATTTATTTAATTAATTAATCTGAAAATTACGCTAATAATCTATAAATTTCGTTCCCTGAGGATTCGACCTCGGACTCCCGAAATTTTACTACTTGTACGATTCTCCTGCACTTGGGAGAACCATTTTATTTTTGCATCAAGTTTTTGGCGCCGTTGCCGGGGAACGGCTGATTTATTAGTATAATTTTAGATTTAATCAGTATCTTAGTATTTAGTCTTTTTTTTCTTTCAAAAAAAAAAAAATCTTTATTGCTGTTTTTTTATTCCCTGCACAGTCTGCATCAAACTCTGATAGCTAAGTAATCCACCGTCTGATTGCACTCCAATTTCGTCGGCTGCTGTAGGACACACGTTTCGTTCATCTGAACGGTCTGATTGATATTCTGATACTTTTACGACCATTAAATTAATATAAACTTTGTTGTTGTCTGCTTTGAATTTTCTGTGTTTAATTTTTTTTTTGTTTAGAATCAGAATTTTATTATCATCATATCTCATTAACCCTTGTTGCTACTTGAAAATTGATAAGAACTTTAAGAAAAGATCAAGGGTAATCATTAAAAAAAAAAAAAAAAACAAACAAATAAATAAACTCTAAAATTTTGTATGCTAGGTTGGAATAGGGACAACACTGGACGCCTGAATCGACAAACATTTGACAATTCCTTAGATCATAATATTGAAAATTTTACGCAAAATCTCAGACCTGGTGAGATGGCTGATGATGTAGGAAGTCACCATGGTGATGAAGGTAGACCCCCAGTTATGACACTTCGACAATACTTACATCCCACTAGGACTAGTCAACCTTCATGCATGATTATTCCTGAAAATGTAGGACACTTTGAAATCAAACCAGGAGTAATTCAATTGCTGCCAAAGTATCATGGAATGGAATCCGAGAACCCTTATCTTCACCTTAAGGATTTTGAGAAAATTAGCATCACATTTAGAGTGCCAAATGTATCGGAAGATGTCCTTAAATTAACCTCGTTTCCTTTTTCCTTGAAGGATAAAGCCAAAACATGGCTGAACTCCTTGAGACCAAGATCGTTAGGAACATGGCATGATATGCAAAGAGAATTCTTAAAAAAGTTCTTTCCCGCACAAAGGACTAATTTTTTGAAAAGGCACATTAGTAATTTCCAACAAAAAGACCATGAAACATTTTATGAATGCTGGGAGAGATTTAAAGATTTGCTACTCTCTTGTCCTCATCATGGGTTTGAAACATGGAGAACCATTAGTTTCTTTTACGAGGGATTGTCTCCACAATTAAAACAATTTATAGAGACTATGTGCAATGGTCTATTTTTGGAAAAGCAACCCGATGAGGCATGGGACTATTTAGACTCTCTCGCAGAGACTGCACAATTATGGGATACAGGGGATAGAGTGAATAAACCTTTGCCTAAGCCTACTAACATTGGACATGGGGGCCTATATAACCTTAGTACTCAAGATGATATTCAAGCTAAAATGGCAACCCTTACTAGGAAGGTAGAGGAAATTGAACTTAGAAGGATTGAACCCGTCAAGACCGTAGAGCATAACAGCGAGTGTTGTAGGATTTGCGAGATGCCTGGCCATCTCACCACTGATTGCCCCACAATACCCGCATTCAAGGAAGTCTTGCACGATCAGGCCAATGTTATGAATACCTATCAAAAATCTTTCAATAATCCTTTTTCGGGTACTTACAACCCCGGATGGAAGAACCATCTAAATTTCAGGTGGAGGAATGACCAACCTCAACAAGTATATAACCCAACTCCTCCACCTCCGCCACCTCATTATGCACACGCACCCCCTCAAAAACCCAGTCTCGAAGAAACTTTACAATCTTTCATGCAAGGTCAAGCTAAAATCAATGATGAATTAAGAAATCAACTGACAACGCTGACCACTGCTTTAAGTGCTCAAGAGAAGGGTAAGCTACCAGCTCAACCACAACCTAACCCTCAAGTCTACGGCGGTAGCAATGCATCATCTTCAACTTCGCATAAAGAGCAAGCAAAGAGTATAATAACATTGCGAAGTGGAAAGATTATTTACCAACCAGTCCCAGAACAAACTCAAGCCATACCTGATTCTGACCCTTTAAAGACAAAAGAAAAGGATAACGAAGAAACTGAAGCACCAACATCTACTGAAAAAATCAAATGTCCTTTTCCTGCACCATTTCCACAAAGATTAAAGCCCTTGCAAAAGCTTGAACCAAACTCTGAAATTCTTGAGCTTTTTAAGCAAGTAAAAATCAATGTACCTCTTCTTGATGCAATCAAACAAGTGCCTTCATATGCAAAATTTTTGAAAGATTTGTGCACTGTCAAGCGTCGTTTAAATGTCAAGAAGAAGGCATTTCTGGCTGAAAATGTGAGTGCAATTTTACAGCATAACATTCTCCCTAAATATAAAGATCCAGGTTGCCCAACTATCTCGTGCATCATTGGCAATTTTAGGATTGAGCGAGCATTGCTAGATTTAGGGGCGAGTGTGAACTTGTTGCCATATACGGTATATGAGCAACTCGGTTTGGGTGAGTTGAAGCCAACAACTGTCACCTTACAATTAGCTGACAGGTCAGTGAAGGTCCCTAGAGGAATTATCGAAGATGTCTTGGTCCAAGTAGACAAGTTCTATTTTCCTGTTGACTTTATTGTACTGGACACACATCCGGCTTCCAATTCACCATCTCAGATTTCGGTCATCTTAGGACGCCCATTTCTTGCAACTTCTAATGCATTGATCAATTATAGGAATGGTGTCATGAAGCTTTCTTTTGGCAATATGACTTTGGAACTGAACGTCTTTAGTATAGGCAAACAACCCAGTGAACATGAAGAAAGTAAAGAAGTTGAATGGGTTGAAACCATTGCGGAAGAATATTTGTTAAAAGAAACATTTACTGAATCGGCCGACAATGGTTTGATAGATTGGTGTTCTGAAGATACTACTGATGATACGGTCCCACCTATTTTAGATAACTCGGATGTCATGATGGTCAATGGGTGGAGACCGCGAATAGAGGAATTTGAACAGTTGCCACCTCGAAAAGCAAGGATAGTACCATCCCATGAACAAACACCTAAGCTCGAGTTGAAACCTTTACCGAAGGAACTCAAGTATGCCTTTTTTGCATCCGATGACACATTTCCTATAATCATCTCATCTGATCTTGATCATGCCCAAGAAAGAAAATTACTTGGTATTCTAAAGAATCATAGAGGAGCTTTAGGGTGGTCTATTGCAGACTTGAAGGGGATTAGCCCTTTAATTTGCACGCACCGGATATATTTGGAGGACAATGCCAAAATCACAAGGCAAATGCAACGCAGGTTGAATCCTACGATGAGAGATGTGGTTAAAGCAGAAGTCCTCAAATTGCTTGACGTGGGTATTATTTACCCAATTTTTGATAGCAAGTGGGTAAGTCCTACTCAAGTCGTGCCCAAAAAAGCAGGTCTAACGGTAGTCAAAAATGAGCAGGGTGAGTTAGTCCCAACTCGTGTTCCGACGTGTTGGCGCATGTGTGTTGACTACCGAAAATTGAATTTGGTCACTAGGAAAGATCACTTTTTTCTACCCTTCCTAGACCAAGTTTTGGAAAGAGTTGCAGGACACAAATTTTATTGTTTTCTCGATGGCTATTCTGGGTACTACCAAATCGAGATTTCACCAGAAGATCAAGAGAAGACTACCTTCACTTGTCCTTTTGGTACATTCGCTTTCCGTCGGATGCCGTTCGGGTTATGTAATGCACCTGCAATATTTCAAAGATGCATGCTCAGTATTTTTGAAGACATGAACGAGAAGTTTTTGGAAGTTTTCATGGATGATTTTTCTATTTTTGGCGATTCTTTTGATGATTGTTTACTATATTTACAAGCTGTCTTAGCTCGGTGTATAGAAAAGAACCTGATACTGAATTGGGAGAAATGCCACTTCATGGTGCCAAAGGGAATTGTCCTAGGACATATTGTTTCATCGAAGGGCATGGAAGTTGATAGAGCTAAGATTGACTTAATCGCCAAGCTACCTGCACCCAAGACGGTTAGAGATGTTAGATCATTTTTGGGTCATGCCGGATTTTATAGGAGGTTCATCAAGGACTTTAGTGTCATAGCCCGACCATTATGTAACCTCCTATCCCTTGATACACCGTTCAATTGGACTGAAACCTGTCAAGAGGCATTCGAAAAGTTGAAGTCTATGCTTAGCACTGCACCCATCGTGCGACCATCCGATTGGTCATTACCTTTTGAGATCATGTGCGATGCTAGTGACTATGCGATAGGAGCTATCCTAGGACAACGCAAGGATAATAAGCCATATGTCATTTACTATGCAAGCAAAACTTTAAATGATGCTCAAATGAATTACACCACCACCGAAAAGGAATTGCTTGCAGTAGTATTTGCATTAGACAAATTTCGCTCTTATATCCTTGGTGCTCCTATTGTTATCTTTACGGATCAAGCAGCGCTAAAATATTTACTGGATAAGAAAGAGGCTAAACCACGCTTAATACAATGGATACTTCTACTCCAAGAATTTGACATCACTATCAAAGATAAAAAGGGAGTAGAGAATGTTGTTGCTGACCATTTATCACGGCTAGTTTTTAATGACTCGGTGCCACAGTTGCCCATCAAGGACTCATTCCCTGAAGAGCAATTGTTTGCACTTTCTACTATGCCATGGTATGCTGATATTGTAAACTTTCTTGTCACTAACCAGATGCCGGAGCATTGGGGATCGAATGATAAGAATAATTTCTTGCGTGAAGTAAGAAATTATTATTATGATGCTCCTTATTTGTTCAAGTATTGCAATGATCAAATCTTTAGAAGATGCATTCCGGAACATGAGATACAAAGTGCACTCTCTTTTTGTCATGCCAGTGCTTGTGGAGGACACTTTGCATCTAAGAAAACGGCAGCTAAGGTGTTGCAATGTGGTTTTTATTGGCCTACACTATTTAAAGATGCCCACGAGTTCTGTAGGACATGTGACCCATGTCAACGTGTTGGAAGTCTAACTCGTAGGCAAATGATGCCTCTTCAGCCCATTACTGCTATTGAAATTTTTGACATGTGGGGCATCGATTTCATGGGCCCATTCCCACCGTCTTTTGGATATGAGTATATTTTAGTTGGTGTTGAGTATGTGTCAAAATGGGTAGAAGCTGTTGCCTGTAGAACTAATGATCACAAACCTGTTTTGAAATTTCTAAAAGAAAATATTTTTTCACGATTTGGGATGCCCAAGGTTATAATTAGTGATGGGGGAAAACATTTCTGTAATAAGCCTTTTGAGATCCTATTACGAAAGTACGGTATCACTCATAGAATTGCAACTCCTTATCACCCGCAGACTAGTGGCCAAGTAGAGCTAGCCAATCAGGAGATTAAACGAATTTTAGAGAAAACGGTGAATCCATCACGCAAAGACTGGTCTTTAAAACTTTCTGATGCATTGTGGGCTTACCGTACTGCTTATAAAACTATTCTTGGTATGTCCCCATATCGGCTAGTCTATGGAAAAGCATGTCATCTACCTGTTGAATTAGAGCATAAATCATATTGGGCCATTAGAAAATTGAACTTTGAATTGTCAGATGTTGGTTTAATTCGAAAATTACAATTAAGTGAGTTGAATGAAATTCGTCGGGATGCGTATGACAATGCTAGACTTTGTAAAGAATGAATGAAAATTAGGCATGATAAATCAATTCTAAGAAAATCTTTTGAACCTGCACAAAAAGTTCTTTTGTATGACTCTCGCTTACATTTGTTTCCTGGAAAGTTACGATCAAGATGGACAGGTCCTTTCATTGTAAAAACTGTTTTTCCACACGGGGCAGTTGAAATTGAGAATCCACAGGATGGTCAAAATTTTTAAGGTAAATGGACACAGATTAAAATCTTTTCTTGAGAATTTTGCAGATGAAGAGGACTCCTTTTCCTTGAAGGAGCCTTCTTATGACTGAGCATGACGGCCAAGGTATGTGTATATTAGTTAGAATTATTTTTTTCTTTTATTTTTTTCTTATTTTGTAGGTCTTCTTTTCTGGAAATCAACAGCTCAAGGTATTCTTCTTCTCTCTAATATTCTTTTCTCTATTGTTTCTCACATATAGCTTTCTTGCATCTTTTACATTGAGGACAATGCAATATTTAAGTTGGGGGGAGGGAAATATTTTGTAAAAAAAAAAAAAAAGAGTTTTTGCATTTGATTTATTCCATTACTTTCTTTTCTGAGCAAATGCACATGTATTTTCATATTGAGTTTGTGCAACTATTAATGCAAGGAATACATGCATACTATGACTGATCAGTGACCTATTATTAGATCCCCACCGTGTACTTAATGATAATAGGAAAGCCTCAGGAGTTCACATTTGTTAACTGCATTTTTGTTAGCCTTATCCGTAAAAGAAGTATGAGTATCCTTGTTCGTACCATAAGGTTCAGGATTTGGTTTTCACATAAAGATAGAGGTTGAATATCCCAGTTAGATTACTTAGGTGCCTTATGATCCGACCTTGGTTGACCTATAGTCACGATGCAGTTACATATATAATAAAAATATATATATGGTTCAGTCTATCTTCTCTTTTCTTGCATAATTGTAAAAAAAAAAAAAAAATCCTCATGATGACAAGTCTGTCCTCGTGGCGTAGTCTGATTCGAGTAATTAAGCTCAAGGGGTGTTTCACCTAATGTCTTGAGCCAACTGGATCGGGGGTCATTGGCTGAAAGCTCGCTACACGGATCTTACTAGAGCCTAATGGGGTTGGACTATTGTAATCGTCATATGTGTTTTAAAAATAAAAATAACAATAAGCATGAATAAGGTTGGTTGGACTGAACCTAGTGACATGTGGTAATGGCTGGTTTGACTCCATTGTATTGGACCTCTGTGTACCCGGGTTGTTTAGTTGGGATTGATAGCTCTTTCTTTATATGCGAACCATTCTTGACAAATTTAGACAACAAGTGATATTCTGAAAATTTGATGGATCAGGTTCTAATAAAGTGTAGAAAACATTTGTGGACTTGAGTAGTGCACCTAAAACTCAGGCGGTGCGCTGTTGTGGTGGAGGTATTAGTACTCTGAGAAAGTCATATGATTTGATGCACACAACACTTTTATATTCCTTGCTTTGACAGTTGCCATACTTGAAAATATTTGTCAATTAATTACATGTGTATTAGCTTAGGGTTTATTTTTATTAGAATCTCATGTCATATAATTTATGATGTTTGTGGGTAATATCCCTGAAAACCCTCACGAGATAACACTCGTCCACTAGGGTAACCTAGGGGTTTAACGGCTTGTTGCACGTGCTAAGTGCAATCGTGATTCCTACGAAAGTGAGTACTTATCTTAATTTTATGCAATTAGTTCTAATAAAACATCAAAGGACCAACCTGTTGACCCCCTAATGGATTTTGATGAATACAAAATACTAGAGTATAATTCCATTTATCTTAACAATTTAATTGAGGATTTCATGTATTTTATTAAGAATATTGTTAAGAAATGTCTAGGCAAGTTTCCATGATTTTTTATGGACTTATTGAAGAATTTTTGAGATGAAAGAAAAAGTTCAGGGACAGCCGAGACATCTCCGGGTTGTCTCAGAGACGTCTCTGGCACAAACAGGAAGAACTGGCACGTCTGGAGACGTCCCCGGCACCTGTCGAGTCGTCCCCGCGATAGCGGAGTCGACTCTCTCAGTAGCGGAGTCGACTCTCTCAGTGGCGGCAGAAAGGCAGTTTTCAAGAGATATGCGCGAGACGTCC
This sequence comes from Phoenix dactylifera, assembly GCF_009389715.1. Lineage (NCBI taxonomy): Eukaryota > Viridiplantae > Streptophyta > Magnoliopsida > Arecales > Arecaceae > Phoenix > Phoenix dactylifera. The sequence continues at coordinate 21,158 of NW_024068687.1, forward strand.
CCACCGTACGCGGAGTCGTCCCCGCAAGTAAAAAGCAGACTTCCCGAGTCGTCCCCGAGGTAGCGGAGTCGGCTTTCTCAGGGTTTTCCAGAGGATGTCATTTTTGGTGATAAGGCAGCGGAGACGTCCCCTGAAAGAGCGGAGTCGACTCTCTTAGAGAATTCCAGAAGACATGTTTTTCGGAGTTATAACAGCGGAGTCGTCCCCAAGGCAGCGGAGTCGTCCCCATGCAAAAAGTGCAAACAAGCCGAGACGTCCCCGTAAAGTACAGAGACGACCCTCTCAGAAAAACAGAAAAATAAGGATTCAAACGATACAATTCCAGAGTCGTCCCCGTAAAGTGCCGAGTCGACCCCAAACAAAGTGAAAAGTAAATTTATACAGCCGAGACGTCTCGCGTTGAAGCGGAGACGTCTCCGGAGCGCCTGGGACGCGACTGACAACTTTCGCAGGTTTGGTTTGAATTTCAAATCTCTTTTACTTTATCTCTAACGGCTATATTTGCTTTTTGGGCTATAAAAGGGACCTCATAAGTGCTTCTCAACAACTCTTCACCAACCCAAAGCTAGATCATTTAAGAGAGAAGCAAGAGAGAGAAGTTCAAGGGAGTGAGTGCATTCAAGTGAAGAAATCAAGTGCTTTCAAGCTTCCCAAGTGATTTCAAGCTCAACCACTCTCTTCCGCTCGGGATTCAAAGCTCATACTCAAGCCTACGCGATCCACATCGAAAGAATCATCATTTCCCACGCTTCCAACGGCAAAAGAATTCTTCCGGGTTCTATTGTTTATCATTGTCATATTTGCTTATTTAGAGCTTTTCAATCCTTTGTAAAACCTTTCATTGTGGTGCTTGTTCCAGTCAAGGGACTTGGAACAAGGAAAAGGCGTCCCAAGCCTAAGTGAAATTGGGGGTTATAGGGTTTGTTGTTAGCCCGATGTAAAACAACGAGTTGGATAGTGAACTCGCAAAACTACCGTACTGTAATCGTGGATTATAGTGGAAATTCCCAAAGGTGCTTTGGGGAGTGGATGTAGGAGCAGTGGAGGCTCCGAACCACTATAAAAGCTTGTGTTTGCGATTGTTTGTCTTCATAGCTTTATTTTAGCTTTAGCTCATACATTTGTGTGTTTTATTTTTTAATTAGACAAAAGTTTTAAAACACCCAATTCACCCCCCCTCTTGGGTGACCATCTCTGGGCAACAAGTGGTATCAGAGCAGGTGCTCTGTGTATTTCTTGAAAGACCTAACCATCTTAGCCAAAGATCTAGATGGCAACACCCTTTAACAATGTTCCTGCTGAGGGGCAAGCAACCAATAGACCTCCACTCTTCAATGGGACAAATTATACCTATTGGAAGACTAGAATGAGAATCTTCATTCAAGCACAAGACTATGCCTTGTGGAGGGTTATAGTCAAGGGACCACAAGAACCATCACACATGGTTAATGGCATTCAAGTTCCCAAACCTGAGGAGGATTGGGATGAGAATGATGATAGGATGGCTCAACTCAATTCAAGAGCCATGAACTCATTATTTTGTGCTCTAGATGTAAATGAGTTTAATAGAGTCTCCACATGTAGTTCCGCTAAGGAAATATGGGATAGGCTTGAAGTTACCCACGAGGGTACAAATCAAGTCAAAGAGTCCAAAGTGAACATTCTAGTTCACAAATATGAGTTGTTTAAGATGGAACCCAATGAAACCATCACATGCATGTTTACACGCTTTACCGATATAATTAATGGTCTAAAGAGTTTGGGTAAATCTTATACTAATCCGGAACTTGTAAGTAAAATTCTCAGGTCTTTGCCGAAAGCATGGGAAGCAAAGGTCACGGCGATCGTAGAAGCCAAAGACCTCAACACCTTGGGGCTAGAACAACTTTTGGGCTCATTGATGACGCATGAGCTCACGATGAAGCAGCATGAAGATGATTTGCCAAAGAAGAAGACAATTGCACTCAAGGCTACTTCGAGTGTGTGTGAAGAAGAAAGTAGGGAGAGTGAGGAAGAAAGTGAGGACGAGGACTTGGGTTTGATAGTTAGGAAGTTTAAAAAATTCATGAGGAAAAAGAAACCCTTTCCAAGAAAAAGTTTGGAGGGAGAAATGATTGGGAAAAAGAAAAAGAAAAAGAAAGAGACCCAATCATATGCTACGATTGCAAGAGATCGGGACACATTCGTTCCGAATGCCCTCAACAAAAGAAGTTTTTTGGAAAGAAGAAGAAGAAGGCATTGAAGGCAACATGGGATGATAGTGACACATCATCCTCCGAGGAAGAGAAGGGAGAGACCGCCAATTTGTGCTTCATGGCATTCGAAGACGACGAGGTATGTCAAAACTCAACTATAAATTTTACTTTAGAAGAATTGTATGAAGCTTTTCAAGAACTTATGGGTGATTGTAGTATGTTAGGAGCAAAGAATAAAGAGTTAAAAGCCTCCAATCAAAAACTGAAAGAAGATATTGAAAACCTATTGATTGAGAAGGAGAGCGTTAAAAATATTAACACCATTGACCTAGAAAATAGAAACTTAAAACTTAGCATTGAAAATAAAACGGGAAAAACACTAATTAAGGAATTAAATCTAAAAGTAAAATCTCTACTCGATAATAATACCTCACTTGCACAAAATGTTGAATCCCTTAAAAGGATGAGGAAGAACTAGTTAAAGAAAACTTAAATCTTAAGAATGAGGTACATAAATACAAACCAATTGTTGAAAAATTCACACAAAGCTCTGAAAAATTAAATCTTATTCTTTCAAATCAAAGAGCTATTTTTAATAAAGCCGGATTAGGATATAAAACTAACAAACAACAAAAGTATCTAAAGAATTTCTTTGTAAAAGCAAAAGATGTAAAAACTGAAAAACCTACATGCTTTTATTGCGGAAAGAATGGACATAAAGCCTACTCTTGTATTCAAAGAAAGATCCAAACTAACAAGAGTACATTTGTGAAAGCTAAAAACATAACTAAAGTATGGGTGCCTAAGGGAACCAACTACACTAACCACGAAGGACCCAAGAAAACTTGGGTACCTAAGAGCTTCACATGATCATTTTGCAGGTATGCCTTGCAGCCGGGAATAAAAGAAGAATGTGGTATCTTGATAGTGGTTGCTCAAGGTATATGACCGGTGACAAGAGTCTCTTCGTCACTTTGAAATCAAAAGAAGGAGGAGTAGTCACATTTGGAGACAATGCTAAAGGTCAAATCATTGGTGTTGGTAAAATCTCCATTTCACCCTCCTCTTTTATTGACAATGTAATATTAGTTAATGGACTAAAACATAATCTATTAAGTATAAGTCAATTTTGTGACAAGGGATTTAAAGTGTCATTTGAATCATCACTATGCATAATTAGTAGTCCAATTGACAATGAGATCATACTCACAGGACATAGGCATGGAAATGTTTACATGGTTGATCTTGATGATCTCACCATGAAGGATGGCCAATGTCTTGTAGCCATGAGTCCCAAAGTCAATGAGACTAGTTGGTTATGGCATCGTAGGTTAGGACATGCTAGCATGGATTTAATTTCTAAATTGATTACAAAAGATCTAGTCAAAGGACTACCAAAGATAGATTTTGAAAAGAACAAAATTTGTGCTGCATGTCAATTAGGAAAACAAACGAGAAGCTCTTTCAAGTCTACAAACATAGTCTCAACAACAAAACCCTTAGAACTAATCCACATGGATTTGTTTGGACCCACTAGAACTGCTAGTCTAGGGGGTAAGAAATTTGGTCTTGTAATTGTTGATGATTTTTCATGTTTTACATGGGTTTCATTTCTTGCACATAAAGATGAGTCCTTTTCCGCTTTTATCAAGTTTCATAATAGAGTTTCGAATGAATTCAATCTTAAACTAAAAGCAATTAGGAGTGATCATGGTACCGAGTTTGAAAATCAGCACTTTGAAAAGTTTTGTGACGAAAATGGTATCAATCACAATTTCTCGGCACCTAGGACACCCAAACAAAATGGGGTGGTAGAAAGGAAGAATCGCACACTAGCAGATATGGCTCGTACCATGTTGTGCGAATCGGATCTACCAAAATATTTTTGGGCTGAAGCAATAAATACTGCATGTCACATTTTAAACCGTGCATTAGTTAGATCCATCTTGAAGAAAACACCTTATGAGTTAATAAAAGGTAAGAAACCAAATATAAGCTATTTTCATGTTTTCGGTTGTCGATGCTTTATTTTAAATAATGGAAAGGACAATCTAAGCAAATTTAGTGCTAAATCAGATGAGGGGATCTTCTTAGGTTATTCCTCATCTAGTAGAGCATATAGGGTCTTCAACAAGAGAACTCTCGTTGTTGAAGAATCCATTCATGTTGTTTTTGATGAAGCTAATGGAGATTCTTCTAGAAAAGAAGAAGATGGTGATGCAGGTATACTTGAAGACCGAATGAAGGAATTCTCCATACAAGACAAACAACAAGAGGATGAGATCAAAGAAGATACAATTCAGCAAGATGAAGAAGAAGACCAACCTCCGTTGAGAAATCAAGATCTTCCTAAGGAATGGAGGTATGCACATGGTCATCCAAGGGATCTAATCCTTGGTGATCCCTCACAAGGGGTAAGGACAAGATCCTCTCTAAGAAATACTAGTAATTATCTTGCATTCGTTTCACAAATCGAGCCTAAATCACTAGAAGAAGCTGAAAAAGATGATAATTGGATGAATGCTATGCAAGAGGAATTAAACCAATTTGAAAGAAATAAAGTTTGGACTTTAATGAAAAGACCCCCTAATGTTTCAATTATAGGCACCAAATGGGTATATAGAAATAAACTAGATGAAGATGGAATAGTAATAAGAAACAAAGCTAGGCTAGTGGCCAAAGGCTATAATCAGGAGGAAGGAATAGATTTCGATGAAACTTTTGCTCCTGTTGCTAGGTTAAAAGCTATTAGACTACTTTTGGCATATGCATGCTTCATGGATTTTAAACTCTATCAAATGGATGTAAAAAGTGCGTTTTTAAATGGTTATATAATGGAGGAAGTTTATGTAGGACAACCTCCAGGTTTTGAAAATCACTTACATCCAGATTATGTGTATAAATTGCAAAAAGCATTGTATGGACTTAAGCAAGCCCCTAGGGCATGGTACGAAAGATTAAGTAATTTTCTAATTGAAAACAAATTTAAGAGAGGAAATGTAGACAAAACCCTCTTCATTAAAAGAAAAGAAAATGACTTACTGCTTGTACAAATTTATGTAGATGATATAATTTTTGGTGCTACTAATGATAGTCTTTGTCAAGAGTTTGCCAAGCTTATGCAGGGAGAATTTGAAATGAGCATGATGGGTGAGCTCAACTTTTTCCTTGGGCTACAAATAAAACAATCAGAGGAAGGCATCTTCATCAGTCAGTCCAAATATGTCAAGGAAATGTTGGAAAAATTCAAGATGAAGGATGCAAAGGAAATCAGCACACCCATGGGCTCAAGTTGCAAGCTTGACAAAGATGAAAAAGGTAAAAGTATAGACTGCAAATTGTACAGAGGTATGATAGGCTCATTACTTTACCTTACTGCTAGTAGACCAGATATATTATTCAGTGTTTGTATGTGTGCTAGATACCAAGCTTGTCCTAAAGAATCACACTTGCAAGCTGTTAAAAGAATTTTTAGATATCTGGTAGGGACATCTAATGTAGGCTTATGGTATTCTAAACAATCTGACATAAATTTAATTGCTTATTCCGATGCTGATTTTGCTGGGTGCAAACTCGACAGAAAAAGCACAAGTGGCACATGTCAATTCTTAGGTGCTAATTTGGTTTCCTGGTTTAGCAAGAAACAAAATTCAGTTGCCTTGTCCACAGCTGAGGCTGAGTACATTGCAGCTGGAAGCTGTTGTGCCCAAGTTCTTTGGATTAAGCAACAACTTGAAGACTTCGGTATCAAAATGGATAATATACTAATTAAATGTGATAATACAAGTGCAATTAATTTAACAAAAAATCCTGTCCAACACTCTAAGTCAAAGCATATAGAGATTAGGCATCATTTTATTAGGGATCATGTGCTGAAAAATGATGTGATGATTGAATATGTATGTACTGAAAATCAATTGGCCGATATCTTTACAAAGCCCCTTTGTAAAGATAGATTCAACTTCTTAAGGAAAGCTTTGAGCTTGTATGATCCTAGCAAATAAATTGAACTTGTATTGCATTGCTTTGCTACTCAAACTAGTAATCCACCTCAAGGTAAACATAAGTGAAAGCATGAATTCATCTAAGCTAAATGACGAACTGTTTGACTTTCCGGAGGATGGTTACCCTCCCTTGGACTCTTCATGGAGATATTTTCAGAGCCTATTTCATAGGTATTCGAAATTTGGTCAAACATTCCTCATTTCAATATTAATAATTCAAAAATCATTATCAAATTATTATAGGATGTATTATTAAGGGGGAGGATCACAAACAAATTCACTCTGTGTTTATCAAAAGAAATCATGTTGACTAGGGTGATTAAATAAAAAAAATTGGGAAAAGATAGAATTCAATCTGAAATTTTTCAGTGCCGGAGACGTCTCTGGCAAATCGCAGAGACGTCCCCCCAGGCGAGACGTCTCGCCTTAGTCGCGGAGACGTCTCGGGGACCGAACGAGGGTTTTTAAAATAGGTCAAAACAGCTCGAGCCGACCCGAGCTTTCCCTTTCATCCCCGACAAAAACAAAAACCCTAGCCTCCATTTTTCTCCAACACAAACCCTAGCCTCTTTCTCCTCATTTCCCTAGGATTTCCATTCAATGGCACCCAAAAGAGCTAGGAGGACTGGTGGGAGGCGTCCTAGGGCAGCGGCCGACGGTGAGGAACGGAGGGAAGAACCTTCCGTGCCGTCTCCTCCGGTTGCTCCGCCGACCACAACCATTTTCTGTGCAAATCGCACAGTGACAACCGGGAGGTATATAGATTTTCATTTTCTAGATAATGAGGGGTTCTCTATTGGAGAGAGACTCCGAGCCCAAGGGTGGGAGCACCTTTGTACCCTCAATACCTCGACCTACCCCGGCCTTGTTAGAGAAATGTTTAGTAATATGGCTTTAGGAGACTTAGGGTACACTGCATATGTCCGGGGGACATTAGTAGAAATTAATGAGGACATCTTATCCACTGTTTTGCAAATCCCTAAGGACGGTGAGGCTCCAACCTCACATCCCCAAAGGGAAATAGCCCTAAACTTACTTTTAGGGCGAGAGGACTGCGGCCCTCTTGATGTAGTGAACTCACAAGAACTAAATGCCGAGATGAGATTACTTTTAAGTATTGTCAACCGGGTCTTGTTTCCTAAAACCGGTCGCTTCGATTTTGTTTCGGAGCGAGATTTAGTTATCATGCACCATATCTTACTAGGGATTCCTCTAAACCTCCCTAGACTCATGTTAAACTACATTGCTCTATGTCATAGGTATTCTAGGTTTAGTATACCCTATGGCATGATATTTACCCTAGTATTTAAACACTTTAAGGTTCACATTCCCGAAAATGAACCTGCAAAACCCTTGAGAAACACCGACTACTATAATGAGGGCACAATGCGAAGAATGGAGTTTCAAAAGGTAGATGGGTCTTGGGTCAAGGTACCAAAAAGAAAAGCTCAAACCCTAGAGCCTGAGATCCCACATCAGGAGTCTGACCACCACTCTCCTGCACCCAGCCACATGGATTTTCCTGATATACCCTCCAGCTCAGCTGGACCTTCCACATCCATGCCACCACCTCCTCCAGTCAGTGGGCCCTCCTTCCTATCAGAAGACCAGATGCGTACCTTAGCATCAGTCATTTGCCAGCAGATGAGGGAGGAAATGAGATCCATGATCTCTACTGAGTTGGCCCCCATCAGAGCTTCACATGAAGGGCTTCTACAAGAGCTGAAGGAAATTAGAGCTCAAATTGAAGCTACAACGCAAGAAATAGTTGGTGTGGGTGCCACACAAACAATCAGATCAATTGAGCTAAAGGACAGCTTGAAGACCATTTCAAAGAGTCTTAAAGAGTTGACAAGCCCAGGAGGAAATGTGGGCACCTTGGTTGCCCAACTTAGAGCAAGAATTGAAATAGCAGCCATAGAATTTGAAGCACTCGTGGCAGCCTTCCATAAGTCACAGGGAGATCAGTTCAAGACCCTAATGGATTCAATCAATGCATTTATAGATGCAGCTTGTAGGGCTTATGAGCAACGTCGCCGATAAGGGACTTTTTGTAGACATCTAGGGATCTTCTTTTTGTATACCCTAGGCTATTTTGAAACACTTTTTGTAGTAGAAATCAATACTTGTAATGATTTCTTCTTTTAACTATGTACTGACTTCAAAGGTTTACAATGATACATGAATACAATTTCTTTTGAAACCTTGTGTATGTGCTACTGTATATGTGATTCTGTGACTGTGTATGTGTTTCTTGTGATGTGCCATAAAAATCTCATAACATACCTTAAGTATTCAAATTCAACACAACTTATCCATGCATATGACACAGGGGGAGCACATCTTGTGATAACTATGTTAAACAAAAAGAGGAGTCTGAAATGAATTCCAAAACAAAGGGGGAGTGATATGAATGACTAAAATTATTTAATAGAAATAACTTGGACAGGGGGAGCACAACTTGAATCTCCTTGAGTAGTTCATGGAAGGATAATTTGTCCCCTTCATTGTTGATGACAAAAAGGGGGAGTAGATATATAGAAGGGGGAGTAGAACCAAGAGTAGAACCAATATGGATATTAGATACATTGGAATGCAAAATACGAAATTCATACTCCAAGGTTGAATTAGAAAAGATAAAATTGAAAAATATTGGCTTTTAGATAATTGCCCTTCTGGAAAAGAAAGGAGGAGTCAAAAAGAACTTAGCTTTCAAATTTTAACTTAATTCAAATTCAGTTGATATGCTAAAATTGCTTAAGAGCTATAAAGATCAATCTTATGCATAATGATAGAACTGAAAATTGACTATTTTGAATTATGCACACTGTATCTAGCTCTAATCAAAACATTATGCTTGTACATCTGATCAAATACTGTGTATATGTTTAAATTTCGAATTTTGCATATACTCAGTGTTTTGTCATCATCAAAAACGGGGAGATTGTTGACCCCCTAATGAATTTTGATGAATACAAAACACTAGAGTATAATTCCATTTATCTTAACAATTTAATTGAGGATTTCATGTATTTTATTAAGAATATTGTTAAGAAATGTCTAGGCAAGTTCCCATGATTTTTTAAGGACTTATTGAAGAATTTTTGAGATGAAAGAAAAAGTTCAGGGACAGCCGAGACGTCTCCGGGTTGTCTCAGAGACGTCTCTGGCACAAACAGGAAGAACTGGCACGTCTGGAGACGTCCCCGGCACCTGCCGAGTCGTCCCCGCGATAGCGGAGTCGACTCTCTCAATAGCGGAGTCGACTCTCTCAGTGGCGGCAGAAAGGCAGTTTTCAAGAGATATGCGCGAGACGTCCCCACCGTATGCGGAGTCGTCCCCGCAAGTAAAAAGCAGACTTTCCGAGTCGTCCCCGAGGTAGCAGAGTCGGCTCTCTCAGGGTTTTCCAGAGGATGTCATTTTCGGTGATAAGGCAGTGGAGACGTCCCCTGAAAGAGCGGAGTCGACTCTCTCAGAGAATTCCAGAAGACATGTTTTTCGGAGTTATAACAGCGGAGTCGTCCCCAAGGCAGCGGAGTCGTCCCCATGCAAAAAGTGCAAACAAGCCGAGACGTCCCCGTAAAGTACAGAGACGACCCTCTCAGAAAAATAGAAAAACAAGGATTCAAACGATACAATTCCAGAGTCGTCCCCGTAAAGTGCCGAGTCGACCCCAAACAAAGTGAAAAGTAAATTTATACAGCCGAGACGTCTCGCGTTGAAGCGGAGACATCTCCGGAGCGCCTGGGACGCGACTGACAACTTTCACAGGTTTGGTTTGAATTTCAAATCTCTTTTACTTTATCTCTAACGGCTATATTTGCTTTTTGGGCTATAAAAGGGACCTCTTAAGTGCTTCTCAACAACTCTTTACCAACCCAAAGCTAGATCATTTAAGAGAGAAGCAAGAGAGAGAAGTTCAAGGGAGTGAGTGCATTCAAGTGAAGAAATCAAGTGCTTTCAAGCTTCCGAAGTGATTTCAAGCTCAACCACTCTCTTTCGCTCGGGATTCAAAGCTCATACTCAAGCCTACGCGATCCACATCGGAAGAATCATCATTTCCCACGCTTCCAACGGCAAAAGGATTCTTCCGGGTTCTATTGTTTATCATTGTCATATTTGCTTATTTAGAGCTTTTCAATCCTTTGTAAAACCTTTCATTGTGGTGCTTGTTCCAATCAAGAGACTTGGAACAAGGGAAAGGCGTCCCAAGCCTAAGTGAAATTGGGGGTTATAGGGTTTGTTGTTAGCCCGGTGTAAAACAACGAGTTGGGTAGTGAACTCGCAAAACTACCATACTGTAATCGTGGATTATAGTGAAAATTCCCAAAGGTGCTTTGGGGAGTGGATGTAGGAGCAGTGGAGGCTCCGAACCACTATAAAAGCTTGTGTTTGCGATTGTTTGTCTTCATAGCTTTATTTTAGCTTTAGCTCATACATTTGTGTGTTTTATTTTTTAATTAGACAAAAGTTTTAAAACACCCAATTCACCCCCCCCTCTTGGGTGACCATCTCTGGGCAACACAACCAACACTTTTTGTACTTATATTTTATCAGTTGCTTGTTAATTGCTAGAGACTAGCAATAAGCTAGTTGGGGGGTGTGATGAGAGCACAAAAGTGCGATCTACATATTACTTAAATTAGCATTATTGCTAACAAATAATGATAACAGTGCTGCATTAATATTTTATTTTTGTTGGGTGCAGGTGATCGTAAATCAAAGTTAAAATGCGCATTGGGTCCAAAAGATGCATCACCGTAGGTGACCAGTCAACCGCATGGTTCAACCCCAGTTGCACATTAGAAGGAGTCTAAGTTCAGCAAGACAGTTCACTGCAATTAATTCCCAGTATCTCGTGCATCCCAGCTTCTTCTGCATCTTAAGCCCAGGTGCCAACATTCCAATTCTTCCGTATGCAATTTTTCGCACCCACAGCTCTCCCAGCCGAGTTGTTCTTCCTCTGTTCTTCCCAAAACGAAGCATCCGGGTCTACGTTCACAGCACCTCCCAGCCTTCTCCCGTGATCAGCTCGCTTCCGCTCATCCATAAGTCCAAAGCCACGCGTCTCAGCCATCCCAGGATCCGTGTCCACCTCTTCTCAGCGATTTGCCATGAAGCTTCTTCCACGCGTCCCATGCATACAGGCTTCCGAGTCCATTTGTTCAGCCGAGATCCCAGCTCCGTGATCGTGATCCGCCCGTGAAGCTTCCATGTCTGCATCCCATGCATTCAAGCATCCAAGTCCCGACTTCATCCCAGTTCTGCCTCATCCGCGAATCTCCCATCCAGCATCCGAGTTCATCCGTTCGCCTCCCAACCTCCCAACATCCTGCAGCCGTCTGCGCTCGAAGATCCCGCAGGCGTCCGTGATCCAGTTTCCGCACCTTAAACTTCTTCCGAGATCCCAGCATTCGCAATCATCCGACTCCGCGTTCCAGCGCGTGTGATCATTCTTCCATGATCCCGTCCGACGCATCATCCCGAATCTCCCGGGATCCCAGCTTCTGTGATCATCTTCCCAGCCTCCGCGTGCATCTCGTGAAGATCGCGATCCATCCACATCTTCCAGATCTGCATCTCAGCTCCCACACGCATCTCCGCATTCAACGCCCTGCGGTCGATCCACGTGCGACCCCTCATCCAGCGTCTGATTCTTCCAGATCCACAGCTTCATCCTTCCGTCCGCGAGCATCTCTAGCCGTCCACGTCCATCCCCTTCTCCCGGGATTTCATCTCATCCGGCCATCTCCACCGCATGTCCCTCTCGGCTGGGAAGGGAAGGGAGGCTCTCGGGGGTTTAAAGAGAAGAAAAAAAACAGAGTCTGACATCCCTCATTCGGAAACAAGTCCCTGTTATTGAAAAGAAAAAAACAGAGAAGGGAAACAGGGGAGGCCCTGTTTCCGAAAATAAAAGAAAAAAAAAGAAAGAAAGAAAATGAAAGGGGGATTAAAGTTTTTAATGGAAGGCTAAAGTCCTAGGAAGGGTGATGGAGGAACCTTTGATGTATTTCTCTTTGAAGTAAATTCTAAACTATTGCTTTCAATGATTTATATTTATTGATATGTTCTTGATCCATGCGTAGTGACGCAATCGGGGTGGGCTGCAGATTTTTTTCTTCTTGAGGATGGCTGAATCTTTCTTCTCTTTTTTTTTTTTCAAGCAATGGCAATGGAGGCTAGGGTTCTTTGTGGTGGAAGGAAGGAGGAAGAAGATGGGTTGCTAGTTGGTGAGATTGGGTTCAAGGAGGGTCAGCCAATGGACCAAAATTAGGCACCAATTTTGTGGGGGCTGAAATTGGCTAGCCCAATTTTTTTAGGCTGAATTGGGTTGTGTGGAGTCCTAATGGCAATAGGACTTAGAGGAGGACGTGGGAAGGAGTCTTGGGCGTGAAGGAGGTGCTGAAATGCTGATGTGGCACTCAAGGAGGGTGCACACAAGAGGTGGAGGCGTGAGAACAAAAGAAGGGATAAGGATAAACTTGAGTTTGTTAGGGAAATCTCATCCAAAACCAACCCAATTTCAAATGGCGTGAAGGGGAGGCGTCCCACCTTCCCTCAGCCCCTTTGGCATCGCACCAGCAAGAGGAGTAGCCTCTCTTCACGCAAACAAACCATAATTTCGAAATCCAAAAGAAAAACTAACTTCATTCATCATACCCTTCTTTATATAGAAAGAAAGGTTGGCACAGAATTTTAAATTGGACTCCTAATTACATGAGGACTCAATTCAAAATTTAAATTTTCTAATTGACCAATCAAAGGCCTTGACACCTAAGCCTAGACACCTAGGAATCCATTCCTTATGGCGTGTGGATTGAAACCCATCAAAAGAAATTCAGCCGCATGCCACGAGTTGGAATCTAGGTGGAACTCCTTCTCGGGTACCAACATCAGCATGAAGTTCGGGAGACTCCTCAAATTTCATCTGATCTCCAAATTTCATGTTCTTGTAGTCATTGGAAAGCTACGGATGTCTACTTTCCAACAAAATTTGAATCAACTTAATCAGACTTCTGTAGCTTCCAAAATCTTCAAAATACCATATGGTGTTCAATCTGTCACGGATTTCAACTGGATTTGAACTCTGAATTTCTTCCACATGTGAGAGGTCTTCATGGTTGAACTTCTCTTTCTTTTGACATGTGACCACTTCTAATTAGCCATGGACCCATTCACGCTTTGGACTCAATTTAATTCATTGTGAAGAGGCTAACCCATTGTGAATCAAATCACTTATTGCATGGACTCAATCTAATTTCAGCTTGGACTCAAATTCTTTTCACCCCTCACCCAATGTCCCACGCCATTAGAATGAGGAAGGTGCTCCTGCATCAACTCTCCCCGGCTGGAAAAAGACTCGACTCTGTCGAGTTCTGTGACTGATAGAGCTCGTAGAGATCCGGGTTCAGCCGTTGGACTTCTTCCGTCTTCAACCAAGAGCAATCTGAAATTGGTCTGCCCTTCCATTTAACTAAAAATTTCTGATATCCCCCTCGACGTGTGGACACAATCTGATCATCCAAGATGTCTTCAATGGTGTCTTTAGGGGCTCATCGACGTGGTAATGATGGGGGTACGGCTGGAGGGTCTTCATCTTCAGCAAAGTGACCTTCGTAGAGCTGCAGGTCTTCAACATTGAAAATTGGGCTAACCTGCAAGTCTTCAGGCAAATCAAGCACATATGCATTAGGTCCCATTCGTTTCACTACCTTGAAGGGGCCGGCGCGACGAGGATGTAGCTTCTGAAAATTTCTGCGAGGGAAGCGTTCAGCACTCAACCGCATCATCACAAGGTCTCCTTCTTTGAATTCCAGGGGACGTCGCTTCAAGTGTGCTTGTTGCTTGTAAATCTCGGTGTTGGTGACCAAACGACGTCGAACTTCAGCATGGATATCTTGTATGTGCCTAGCGAAGTCTTCACCACCTTCGCTGGTCCTTGTGTTGATGGGAAGTGGTACAAGATCAATAGGCCGCCGCGGTTTCAACCCGAGAACAATCTCGAAAGGTGACAATCCTGTGGTACGGTTGACACTGCTGTTGTAGGCAAACTCGGCATGGGGTAAAATCAGATCCCATGACTTCACATGATCTCGGACTAAGCATCGAAGAAGGTTCCCAAGACTGCGGTTGACCACCTCGGTCTGCCCATCGGTTTGGGGGTGATAGGCGCTGGAGAAGGAAAGACGGGTGCCAAGCTTCGCCCAAAGTGTCTTCCAAAAATAGCTAACGAACTTGACATTACGATCAGATACAATAGTCTTCGGGAGCCCATGTAGACGAACCACTTCTTTTAAGAACAAATCAGCAACTCGTGATGCATCATAAGTCTTCGCACAGGGCACAAAGTGCGACATCTTTGAAAACCTGTCAACAATGACAAAAATAGAATCATGTCCTCGTACCGTCTTGGGCAACCCAAGCACGAAGTCCATGCTGAGGTCCTCCCATGGTGAGCTCGGCAATGGCAGTGGAGAGTAGAGGCCGGCATTGGATTTTGTTTCCTTGGCTAGTTGACAAGTTCGGCAATGTTTGATGATTCGGTGGACCTCCTTGCGCAAGGTCGGCCAATAGAACCTATCCTCCATCATAACGACGGTCTTGTCACGCCCGAAGTGACCAGCAAGACCTCCCCCATGAACCTCCCAGATGATGTGGTCGCGAAGAGAGGTTTCTGGAATACATAGGCGTGTGCCACGGAAGAGAAAGCCGTCATGGATTGAAAAATCAGAATGCTGCCGGTGACTTCCTGCTGAAATTTCGGTGTAGATAGACTGAAAATATGCATCAGTAGAATATAGATTTTTCAGATCATTGAAGCCCGTTACTTTTGCATTCAAGAGGGTGAGAATATGTGTCTTCCGGCTAAGGGCATCAGCGACTCTATTTTCTGCACCAGGCCTATGCTTCAATACAAAAGTAAATTGCTGCTGTACATCCACCCATCTCGCATGTCGCGCACTTAGCTTCTTTTGTGAATTGATGTACTTTAAAGAGTCATGGTCGGTATACATGACAAACTCTCGATGTAGAAGATAATGCTTCCAATGTTTAAGAGTTTGAACCACAGCATAAAACTCAATATCATAAGTGGAATACCTTCGCTTGGCGTCGTTGAGCTTTTCGCTGTAGAAGGCGATGGGATGACCTTCTTGGCTCAGAACTCCACCAATCCCAATATGAGAAGCATCACAAGCGACCTCGAAGAGCTGATCAAAGTCTGGAAGTCGAAGAATTGGGGCTTGGGTTAGACGTTCCTTGATGTCTTCAAAGGCTCTAGTGGCGGCCGGCGTCCAACGAAAATTTTCAGCCTTCATACAATTGGTGATTGGTGCTACTATGCTGCTGAAATTTCTTATGAACCGGCGGTAGAAGGAAGCCAAGCCATGGAAGCTCCTCACCTCATGAATGTTACTTGGCATCGGCCACTCCCGAATGGCACGAACTTTCTCCGGATCCGCTGCAACACCTTGATCTGAAATTATGAAACGACCAAGGAATGGTACTTGTGATTCAGCAAAGAAGCACTTCTTCAGGTTAACATAAAGTTTTTCTGATCGGAGTGTAAGAAGCACTCGGCGAAGATGTTGCTGATGCTCCACACGGCTACGACTGAAAATCAAAATGTCATCAAAATAAACAACCACAAAGCGCCCAATATACGGTTTCAGCACTTGATTCATAACCCGCATGAAAGTACTTGGCGCATTGGAGAGACCAAACGGCATAACCATCCATTCATAGAGGCCATCCTTGGTCTTAAATGCTGTCTTCCACTCATCCCCAAGTCTGATTCTGATCTGGTGGTAGCCACTTCGAAGGTCCAACTTGGAGAAGATGGTGGCTCCATGCAACAAATCCAGCATGTCGTCAAGCCGCGGGATCGGGAAGCGGTACTTCACTGTAATCTTGTTGATTGCTCTGCTGTCCACGCACATCCTCCATGAACCATCCTTCTTGGGAGTAAGTAGAGCTAGAACGGCACATGGACTGAGGCTTTCTCGGATGAATCCCTTGTCCAAAAGTTCTTGGACTTGGCGGTGAAGCTCCTCATGTTCTCTAGGATTCAGCCGGTATGCAGGAAGATTCGGTAAACTTGAACCCGGCACCAAATCTATGGCATGTTGGATGTCCCTCATCGGTGGAAGCTCCTTGGGAAGGTCCTCAGGGGTTACATCAGAGAAATCATCCAATATAGACTTGAAATCAGGAGGAACAACTTCTGAAATTTCAGCCCCAACTTCCCTAGCCATTAGTGCATACATGACCCCCATCTCTCGGCTACAAGCTTCAAACTTTCTCATGGTTAAAACCCGTTGGATTATCAGATTTTCAGAGGTAAAATCAGTGATCCTAAGGGGCTTTAACACAACTCTTTTGTTGGCACAATATAGAGAATAACAATTGGATCGACCATCATACTCGACACTACGATCATACAACCAAGGTCTTCCTAGAAGAAGATGGCACGCTTTCATGGGCAGAACATCGCACCATACTTCATCTCGGAGGTCCTTACCAAGTGAAAAACTGATCAAGCATCTTTGTTTAACAGGGATGGAGGAGTCTTAGATCCAACTTACCCGATACGGCTTTGGATGCAGTACCGGTTTCAGATTCAGCTTTTTCAGCACTTCTTCGAAAATGATATTCATGCAGCTTCCATTGTCAATGATGAGGTTTAGAGACTTGTTGGCATGCTCGACGCGAGTGTGGAAGATATTGGTGCGCCTCCAATCTTCCTCCACGTTCTCCTCCAGCTTGCAACCCGTAAGAACCCGCCGCACGACGCACACAGGTAGATCTGAAGCTTCTAACTCCACCGCAGGGGCTTCTTCATCATGTTCTTCGTTTCCTTCATTTCCCTCTTCATCAGCGAGCTGAGAGGGAGGAGTGACTTCAGAGGGCCCTATGATCTCATCCTCCTCGCATACCAATGCAAATCGTTGGTCTCGGGTAGGACAAACAACGGCGAAATGGCCTCGCCCGCCGCACTTGTAGCATTCAACAGGATTCTTCCCTTGCGGTGTGGATTGTGGCATAGGACCTTTACCCTTTTCATTAGCCCTTGGAGCACCCCTTTCCTGATATGTGCTTCTATTTACAGAGGTTTCAGATCTGAAAGCAGGGGCGTTACCTCGAGGAAATGGAACTCCTCGGTTGGTGCTGCGCTCGGGAAATCGTCGTACAACTGGTGCTTGCGCAGGGCGTCTTTGTCGTAGCTGCGATTCAACTCGAATGGCGAGTTGGTATGCCTCCTCTAGGCTGAAGATGCGCGTTGTCATTAGCTCCCTCTTGATGTCATCCCTCAGCCCGGATCGGTACCGAGTTAGGGACTGTCGATCCGTCTCCGTGAGGTTGCTGCGGATCATCAACTCATGGAATCGGGCCGTATACTCCTCTACGGAAGAGCTTCCTTGACGAAGTTTTAGAAGTTCTTCGAAGAGTGTCTCCTCATAATCAAGGGGAAGATACTTTTCCTTCAAACGAAGTTTCATCTCCTCCCAATCATTGATAGGGGGCTGTCGGAGTCGATGAAGCTTCTCTTCAACGCTATGCCACCATATGCGTGCTTGGCCCTTGAGCTTCATCTTCACGAATCGCACCTTGGTTTCATTGGGCATGCTGAACCATTCAAAGTAGTCTTCGAGAGACATCAACCAATCCTGGAAGTAGGTTGGGTCCATGCTTCTGCTGTAATCAGCAACTTCTGCACGAACCCGCTTCATGACATCGTCGAGATCATGGCGCTCCCGCTGATTTTGATGAACATAGGGATTCCTGAAATTATTCCCCATACGAGGAATGTTTGGAGGGGGCATCCGCTGATCCCTAGGTGGCCTTGGGGTGATAGACCCCTGGGGGAGAATGCTTCAACATCGGGGTCTCCTCCAAATGGCACTTCTGAATTTTCAGGTTGCGCGGGGACAGCATGTTCATCTTCAAGATTGTTTGGCTCGGGGAAGAGACGATCCCAAACAACTTTCACCTTCTGATTCAAGGCCGCCACTTGCCGGATGAGCTCGGCCATCATCTCAGCACGTTGTCGTTCATTGTTGTAGGGGCGACCACTTCTGGTACTCATGGCGACAAGGATTCGCTCTGATACCAATTGACGCAATCGGGGTGGGCTGCAGATTTTTTTCTTCTTGAGGATGGCTGAATCTTTCTTCTCTTTTTTTTTTTTCAAGCAATGGCAATGGAGGCTAGGGTTCTTTGTGGTGGAAGGAAGGAGGAAGAAGATGGGTTGCTGGTTGGTGAGATTGGGTTCAAGGAGGGTCAGCCAATGGACCAAAATTAGGCACCAATTTTGTGGGGGCTGAAATTGGCTAGCCCAATTTTTTTAGGCTGAATTGGGTTGTGTGGAGTCCTAATGGCAATAGGACTTAGAGGAGGACGTGGGAAGGAGTCTTGGGCGTGAGGGAGGTGCTGAAATGCTGATGTGGCACTCAAGGAGGGTGCACACAAGAGGTGGAGGCGTGAGAACAAAAGAAGGGATAAGGATAAACTTGAGTTTGTTAGGGAAATCTCATCCAAAACCAACCCAATTTCAAATGGCGTGAAGGGGAGGCGTCCCACCTTCCCTCAGCCCCTTTGGCATCGCACCAGCAAGAGGAGTAGCCTCTCTTCACGCAAACAAACCATAATTTCGAAATCCAAAAGAAAAACTAACTTCATTCATCATACCCTTCTTTATATAGAAAGAAAGGTTGGCACAGAATTTTAAATTGGACTCCTAATTACATGAGGACTCAATTCAAAATTTAAATTTTCTAATTGACCAATCAAAGGCCTTGACACCTAAGCCTAGACACCTAGGAATCCATTCCTTATGGCGTGTGGATTGAAACCCATCAAAAGAAATTCAGCCGCATGCCACAAGTTGGAATCTAGGTGGAACTCCTTCTCGGGTACCAACATCAGCATGAAGTTCGGGAGACTCCTCAAATTTCATCTGATCTCCAAATTTCATGTTCTTATAGTCATTGGAAAGCTACGGATGTCTACTTTCCAACAAAATTTGAATCAACTTAATCAGACTTCTGTAGCTTCCAAAATCTTCAAAATACCATATGGTGTTCAATCTGTCACGGATTTCAACTGGATTTGAACTCTGAATTTCTTCCACATGTGAGAGGTCTTCATGGTTGAACTTCTCTTTCTTTTGACATGTGACCACTTCTAATTAGCCATGGACCCATTCACGCCTTGGACTCAATTTAATTCATTTTGAAGAGGCTAACCCATTGTGAATCAAATCACTTATTGCATGGACTCAATCTAATTTCAGCTTGGACTCAAATTCTTTTCACCCCTCACCCAATGTCCCACGCCATTAGAATGAGGAAGGTGCTCCTGCATCACGTAGTTATTTCATAGATAGATCTTTAATGGATTATGATTATTGATATATGGATTGCTTTAGTATTTGATTCGTCGTAGACGTAGAAAGCACGATGAATGCTTAGAAATTGAGTTCATATATTCATGAAATATATACCATGATTAGATCTATCCTACATTTAATCTTTAATCAAGAACCATAGAGTTTATTCCTTGGATGCAATATCATCAAGGGGGATTCCAGATCCCTACCATTTTTATTTCATTGAATTGTGTTTATTATTCTCTGCATTTAATTTCTGAAAATCAAAACATCATTTTAATGCACAAATTTATTTAATTAATTAATCTAAAAATTACGCTAATAATCTATAAATTTCGTTCCCTGAGGATTCAACCTTGGACTCCCAAGATTTTACTACTTGTACGATTCTCCTGCACTTGGGAGAACCATTTTATTTTTGCATCAGAGTGCCTCATCATCATCTCCCTCATTGTCTTCTTCTTCACTGCTACTGCTGCAAGACACATCTTTGTTAGTGGAAACAGATTTTAGTGCTATTACCTTTTTCTTGTGAGAGGATTCTTCTTCATTGTGTTGTTTCATTGTTAGCTCATGCGTCATGAGGGATCCAAGTAGCTCCTCGAGTGGCAGCTTGTTTAAATCCTTAGCCTCTTGGATTGCCGTCACCTTGGCTTCCCATGACCTTGGTAGACAACGAAGAATCTTCCTGACAAGCTCACTGTTAGTATAATTTTTGCCAAGGCTTTTTAGGCCATTGACAATGTCAGTAAATCTAGTGAACATGCAAGTGATTGTTTCATTAGAATCCATCTTAAATAATTCATACTTATGAACTAATATATTTATTTTGGATTCTTTTACTTGATTTGTACCCTCGTGGGTCACTTCAAGTCTATCCCAAATCTCTTTTGCAGAATTGCAAGTAGAGACTCTATTGAATTCATTTCTATCTAAAGCACAATAAAGCACATTCATTGCTTTGGCATTTAGTTGTGCCTTCCTAATGTCATTGTCATCCCAATCCTTTTCAAGCTTGGGTATGGTGACACCCTCTACATAAATGGATGGGATGTATGGTCCATTTAGAATGGTGGTCCACATCTCATAGTCTTGGGCTTGGATAAATATTCTCATCCTAGCCTTCCAATATGAGTAGTCGGATCCATTAAAGAATGGAGGTCTATGTGTGGACTGACCCTCAATGTGAGAAGATCCAAATGGGGTTGTCATTTTGATCTTTTACACTTTGGGTAATAGAGTTCCGGCTCTGATACCACTTGTTGCCCAGATAGACAACCCAAGAGGGGGGGTGAATTGGGTTTTAAAATAATTATTGCAATTAAATAGTTTGTGAAATACTAATTAACACTTTTTGCAAGTTGATTAATTAGATGCTATGTGCAGTGAATGAAATGAAAGTAAAAGACGACAAGGCAATCACAAACACAATGATTTTATAGTGGTTCGGAGCTAACCCTTGCTCCTACGTCCACTCCCCAAGCCTCACTTGGGAATTCACTATAACCCCTCGGATTACAGCCGGTTGTTTTACAAGCTCACAACCTAACTTGTTGTTTTACGAGATCACAATGAACTCGGTCGGTTTTCCTAGGCTCACCGACTAGAACCATCCGATTGTTTTCCCGGGATCACAATCAAACCCTTACACGTTGGTTTCAACCTAGGCTCACCAACAAACCTTTACACCCTTGATTCAATCCCCTGATTGAATCAAGTAAGGACCAAATGAATAGAAAAACAAACAGAAAAATACAGCTTCTAAACAAGCAGATATTCAGCAATATGAAATAGGAGAGAAGTTAAGAGCCCTCAAACAAGTTTATGATGATGTAGAGGAGGGCTTCTCGAACTTTGGGTCTCCTCTTGAATGTCTTGAAGACTTGAAGGCTGAAGGAGACTTCTTTAATGCTGGAAAGAGTTGGTTGAATGGAGTTAATGGCCCTCTTCCTTCTTTTCCGTCGAAATCCTTTGGCAGATGAAGATTTCGTGTTTTCTTTGAAAGGAATATCACTTCTCTACCTTGCTACAGTTCTCTGTGGCTATTTAAGCCATTCCCAACGAAAACTAGCCGTTAGACACAATCTTCTAGCCGTTCTGCACATTCTGTACATCCTGACAATGTTTCCGTTGGGATCGGAGTCGACTCGCGCGATCTGGAGTCGACTCGGCTGCAGCAGGAGTCGACTCATGCTTTTCTGGAGTCGGCTCGGCAACTGTTCCGGATTTGAATTAAAGTGCTCTTCTCGACTGGGAGTCGACTCGACTTAACCCGGAGTCGACTCCCCAAAGTCTGGAGCTGACCTGGCACTTTTGGAGTCGACTCATTCCAAGGAATCCATAGAAGTATTCTTCAACTTGGCTCACTCGAGTCGACTCGGAAATTCTGGGAGTCGACTCGGCGCTCAGAGTCCGAACTCCCGATCTTCTGTCTTTTGGCTCGTGCCGTCTTGGAGTCGACTCGGACTGTTTCGGAGTCGACTCGGCTCTCGGTATCTGAAAAACAGTCTTCTGTCTTTTTGGGGTAGCGCTGCCTTGGAGTCGACTCGAACTGTCTTGGAGTCGACTCGCCTCTCAGAGACGAAAATACTGTCTTCTGTCTTTTTTTGGGGTCGCGCTGTCTTGGAGTCGACTCGGGCTTTGCGGAAGTCGACTCGGCTCTCAGTGTCCGAAAGTTGCTCTCTGACTTTTGCCTTGTATTACACTGGGAATCGACTCTCGCTTCCTTTGGAGTCGACCAGCCAAATATCGGAGTCGACTCGAGTTCCTCAGGAGTCGACTCGGCTCTCAGAGTCCAAAATAACTTCTCTGTCTTTCTGTCTGTAACTCTCTGGAGTCGACTCATACTACTCTGGAGTCGACTCGGCAAGCATCGGAGTCGACTCGCGCTCTTCAGGAATCGACTCGTTGACAGGTTTTGAGTTGGATCTTTCTGTCTGTCTGTCTGTTCTCAGTCGGAGTCGACTCGTAAGGTACAGGAGTCGACTCGAGCCTGTGCCAGTGCTTCTGATACGCTTGGAGTCGACTCGTAATATTCCGGAGTCGACTCGAGTCTCAGACTTTGGTTCAAATTGACTTCTTAACTTATCCAAAATATCTTGAACCAAATCTAGAGACACTTAACCATAAATTTACAAGAATTTCACTGTAACACTAGATTGAATTCATTAGTAAACATAAGATATACTCAAATGCTTTGAGCTCATCAAAATCAAATAGGGTTATAATCAATCACTCCACACTGAGAGATGATCTTCTGAGAGAGCTACGAGGTTCTCAGACTGCTCCCTCCACCGAGATAGTCCCCTTCTTAGCAGCCGTGACCGAGATGATTGCACACCTGAAGGAGGAAATCTACAACATAAGGAGCCTAGTTCAAGCTCAATTCTAGAACATTAGCGATGTAAAGGATGATACACAGAGGATGCGAGACAGCATCAGAATTGAGCTAGGTAGCCAGACTCAGGGAGCAGAAAGACTAGCAAAGGCCTTGATCTCCAAGCTTGACACCCTCCAAGAAAGTGTGACCCAGCTCACCACGATACAGTCTAGTGCCACCTCGGAGATCATCAAGCAGCTAGGGAACGTCTCTGAGAGGATAAACTTAGTCATGCAAATGAGTAGACTGAAAACGGGAGCCACATCCTCCACTACAAAGAAAAATTAGCATATTTTTATCTGTTTTATGATGTACAGTCTCTTGAGGACTCTTTTGATATGTAATCACACTTGTACTCAAATTTGAATTTAATACAATGAGTACAAATTTCCTTTCAAAATTATGCATTCTTGAGTTCTTGTACTTTTTTGTGCTTTCTGCCTTTTTGCTATGATGACAAAAAGGGGGAGAAAATATATTGAATTGAAATGTAAAGGAAATCAATAAAAAGAAAATTCTTAAAGAGCAAAAAATAATTTGTTCTAAGTAGATTCGATACCTCAAGGCTCATTATATCTCTGTTGGGGCGCCTAAAGGAGTAATCTCCAGAATCTATTTAAGGGATATTCGGAGATTAGTTGAATCATACTCAAGAACAAATTGTCAGATTTTTCCTCTAAAACCAAAAATTTAAGCTCAAAAGCTTCAAGACATTAAAAGAAAATTCAGAGAATCTAAACAAAATTGAATGCATATGTTGAGGGGGAGAATCTGAAATCTTAAGAAAGCAAATTCATTAAATACAAATAAGCCAAACAATTGATTGCATGACATGAAGGCTTATATAATTCCAAATGAAAGGGGGAGCGTTAACTTCATGATTTAATGTTTCACACCTTTCAATTTTGGATAAATTAAATGACTAGACACTTGAATTCATTTCAAAACTTTATTATAATTTTTTTTTTGGTTAAGTAATTTACTTTACAAATACTCAATATTTTGTCATCATCAAAAAAGGGGAGATTGTGGAGTGGTTGATTATAACCCTATTTGATTTTGATGAGCTCAAAGCAATTGAGTATATCTGATGTTATACTAATGAATTCAATCTAGTGTTTCAGCCAAATATTTGTGAATTTATGCTTAAGTGTCTCTAGCTTTGGTTCAATACATTTTGGCTAAGTTTGGAACTCAGTTTGAACCAAAGTCTGAAGCTCGAGTCGACTCCGGAGGATCTTGAGTCGACTCCAAGTATTTCAGATGTTCTGGCACATGCTCGAGTCGACTCCGGCACACTGCGAGTCGACTCCGACTGAGAACAGAGCAGGACAGAAAGATGAATCTCAGACCCTGTTACCGAGTCGACTCCTGAAGAATTCGAGTCGACTCCGATGGTTGCCGAGTCGACCCCCGATAGTTTCGAGTCGACTCCAAGGAGTAACAGACAGAAAGATAGAGAAGTTGTTTTTCGGACTCTGAGAGCCGAGTCGACTCCAGCAAAGTCCGAGTCGACTCCGAGGCAGTTCGACTCCAACGACAGAAGAGCAGTTTTTCGGTCTCTGAGAGCCGAGTCGACTCCAGCGAAGTCCGAGTCGACTCCGAGGTAGTTCAACTCTGAGGATGATAGTGTTATTTTGATGATTAACAAGCAATTATCTAGAGCATGCTATAAGTTAAATTGATACTTCATTTATAAGTTCATTACTCTCAGTATATTTGTTTAATTGAAAATGGATAAATGGCCTTGTTCATTTGGATGAATCTAACCTTGAGAATGCAGCAAAGTGTGGTTTGAGTCGACCCATAGGTTGATTGGGTCGACCCCGGCACATCAAGAAGTCATCTGGCACACTCCTGCAAAAATGGCACAAATGAACAGTGAGTTGGGTCGACCCAAGGTAAGCATGAGTCGACCCAACCTCCAAAGAACCTCAAAACACAACAGAAGAATGCTCTCTGGATTTACTGAGAGGGTCGACCCACACAGTGGTTGAGTCGACCCAATCTTGAGTCGACCCAAACCCTGAGAGGGTCGACCCAAAGGCAAGACAGAAAGACAGACAGAAAATGGTTCTCTGGAATTACTGAGAGGGTCGACCCAAGAAGAAGTTGAGTCGACCCAAGTGAACTTTGAGTCGACCCAAAGAATGGTTGGGTCGACCCATGGGAAGGAAGGCTGAAATTGAGGTTTCTGTGGTTTCTGAGAGGGTCGACCCAAGGAATGTTTGAGTCGACCCAAGTGAAGGTTGGGTCGACCCAAGGACAGGTTGAGCCGACCCAAACACGGGCTGAACATAACGGCTAGTTGTGCAGAAATGCTTTTTGGACTCCCAACGGCTATAAACGGCTAGTTTCTTCAATCCAACGGTCAGAAAGGACTATTTGGAGGTTGGAGAAGTATTTAAGAGAGAGTATTCATCAGAGGAAGCAAGCTTTTGGGAAAATACATCAAGTGCATTCAAAAGAGAACCCTAGCAAGGCAAGCTTCATCCAAGAGCTTCATTCAAGAATCAAAGAAAGGGATTGAGCAGATTCAAAGAGGCATCAAGAGCTCCATCCCCCTTAAAGAGTGAAGCATCCTTGACAAAGAAGAGCAAAGCGACTTCAAAGCGATAAATACTTTCTAACTCTTCCTTGTAGCTTATATTGTTTCATATGCTCATTTAGGAGTTTGAATCTTTCCTTTTGTTATTAAACACTTTGTAAAGGTTCGTTGGTGAGCCCGCAAAACCAACAAAGGTTTTTGGTGAACCCGGAAAACTAAAGTATATAGGTTCGTTGGTGAGCCCGTAAAACCAACAAAGGTTTTTGGTGAACCCGGAAAACCAAAGTGTATAGGTTCGTTGGTGAGCCCGTAAAACCAACAAAGGTTTTTGGATTGTGAGCCCGGAAAACAATCCAACTGTAATCCGCGGGATTATAGTGAATTCCCAAGGGGACGCTTGGGGAGTGGACGTAGGTGCTAAGGAGAGCACCGAACCATTATATATTGTTGTGTTTGTGTTGTGCTTGTGCTTACGTTTATTCTTGCATCATCTTCTATCTTTGCACTAGTTTAAATCATTCAAATAGTTTAAGGAAGCATCCACCGCACTTAATTAAGAAAGTTCTTTTTAAAAGCACCAAAATTAGAAGAAACCAATTCACCCCCCCCCCCTCTTGGCTTGTCACCTTGGGCAACAAACTCCAAAGACAGAAGACCAGTTTTTCAGACTCTGAGAGCCGAGTCGACTCCAAGAAAATCCGAGTCGACTCGAGGAAGTAAACCCGAAAGAAAAATTCTTGGATTCCTGAAGAACGAGTCGTCTCCAGAAGGGAGAGTTATCACCGGATATTGGCGAGTCGACTCCAAGTTTGGCCGAGTCGACTCCAGAACGGGACAGCCCTTTATTTCAAATTTTGAACGGTGGGCGAGTCGTCCCCAGTAAAGCATGAGTCGACTCCAGTAACAGCCGAGTCGACTCCAGATCGAGCGAGTCGACTCCGATCCCAACGGATACACTGTCAAGAGTTGCAGATTGTGCAGAACGGCCATAAAAAGGTGTCTAACGGCTAGTTTTCGATGGGGATTAGTTAAATAGCCAGAGTGAACAGTAATAGACACCAAGAGAACTATTTCATTCAAACAAAAAGGGATTTTCACCTACAAAAGGCTCTCAACAGTAAATACAAGAGAAAGAAGGAAAGTGCGCATTCAACTTCATCCATCAAAGGTTTCCTTCGCATTCAAGGCTCTCCTCTGATATCAGATCTTCAGTACATTCAAAGAGGAGACTCAGAGTTTGAGAAGCCACTACGTCCTCTTCCAAAATCTGTTTGAGGGCTTCTAACTCTACATTATTTATATTGTTCATATTTGCTTTTTAAGAAGCTTTTCCTGTACTCTTTAAACAAACTATTTTCTTGTTACTTGATTCAATCAGGGGATTGAATCAAGGTTGTTGAGGTTTGTTGGTGAGCCAAAGTTAAAACCAATGGTGTAAGGGTTCGATTGTGATCCCAGAAAAACAATCGGGTGGTTCTAGTCGTGAGCCAGTGAAAACCGACCGAGTTCGTTGTGATCTCGTAAAACAACAAGTTGGGTTGTGAGCTTGTAAAACAACCGGCTGTAATCCGTGGGAGACACTTTGCGTTTCAATACATACCTTGTCCTTGTGTGCCACAAGGCATAGGTTTTCAATATCACCTTGCCTCTCTTCTTCTTTAGAGCTAATTTCAGATTCACTAAAAATGTTAGTGCTTTCATATTTAGTCTCTAGCATATTCCATATGTCTTTAGCAGTTATGCAAGAAGATATGCAATTAAACTCATTCCCATCTAATGCACAATATAATAGGTTCATGGCTTTTGAATTTTGTTGAGCCATTTTCTTATTATGATTAGTGTTTGTGTGTGTCCCATTGACTATAATGCTCCATAAATTATAATCAAGTGATTGTATGAAAATGCGCATGCGTGCTTTCCAATGTGTGTAGTTTATGCCATTAAATAGTAGAGGTGCATCAATTAATTGTCCCTCTCCTAGAAAACTATCTATTTGAGTTGTCATGATCTTTGGCTCTTGATCATGAGATTAACAATTAACCTTAGAGCACCTGCTCTGATACCAGTTGTTGCCCAAGATGACAACCCAAGAGGGGGGTGAATTGGGTTTTCTAAAAATTATGTTTCCTAATTTTTGCTTTGAATTGAATGCAGCGGGATGATATGATGCTACTTACTTAAGCTCTAGGCAATTACAAGTAAAGCAGTAGAAAATTGATAGTCAACTTTAAAGACCACGCAATAGCACGTATCTGGTAGGATAGTGATTACGGGTATCG
This sequence comes from Phoenix dactylifera, assembly GCF_009389715.1. Classification (NCBI taxonomy): domain Eukaryota; kingdom Viridiplantae; phylum Streptophyta; class Magnoliopsida; order Arecales; family Arecaceae; genus Phoenix; species Phoenix dactylifera. Next base: position 48,950 of record NW_024068687.1, read on the forward strand.
ATCCACAGGGATTGGGGTACAGTTATTTTTCTTAAAAATAAAAATATTTAAAAGGAAGAGTTTGTGAAGAAAATTAAACTAGGGAATTTAATAAATAAATGCAATTAAAATGATATCAGTTTGAGGAAAACCTAGGACAAGGAATTCACCACTAACATCGGAACAAGAGTTATTTGTATTTTAATTTATTTTTGGATTAATATGCAAATTGGCTACAAGCTTAAAAAGCATTCGAATAAAATTTCACAAAAGTAATTTAGGCATAATCCATCTTTAGTTTAGCATGAAATGTCTACCCTAATCTAAGGTGGTAGCACATCGCATCTTCCTTAAGCATGGACTATCTTATATTTACTTAGTGATCATGAAAAACAGTTGTATAAACGTCATATTTAAAATCACAGAAATTAAATATGAGATAAAAGAGGATATCCATTAAAAACAATAAGTTCATACAACTCCAAGAATAAATAAAAAAATATAAAACCCATGTCCCTTTGTTAGGGCTGCATCCGGCCCTGGAGAGGAGATCAGCCTTCCATGAAGTGGCAGACAGTAGAGAAGGATGAAGACGGCATGGCTGGAGTCCTCAGTCGGAGAAGGAAGCGTGATGATGCGATGGTAGAAGAAGCTCTGTTTCCCCCTCCCCTCCTTCTCTCCATTTCATTCTTTTCTTTCCGTGGGAAGTCTTCCCATAATACCCAAACGTCTCTCCCTCCTCTTATTTCTGTGGGATTTCTCCTGAGAAGAGAGCAGCCCCCGGTGGGGGAAGAGGGAATGCCCCCTCGGTTCACGCTTGAGCCTTTTATAGGCTGCCCATCTTCCTCTCTCTCTTCCTTGTGGCTATTCCGAATGGGTGGATAATGCTGTGGAGGCTTTATCTCTTCCGCGGATGGTGGATAGATGCTGCTCCTTGGAGGAAATCTGGGAAGTTCATTGGCTTGATCCGAAGAAGAGGATGATGTGGAGGACTCTGTTCCATGAAGCTCGGGAGGATGATGTGGAGGACTCTGTTCCATGAAGCTCGGGAGGATGATAGTGAATCCTGGTTGGCCGTGGGATAAGGATGAAGAACAAATGCAGATATGCACGGAGGAAGCTGACGGGAAAAATCCGAGAGAAGAGAGTCTCAGACATGGTTGAATGCTGGGATGATAATCATTGAATTTATCCATGATTCTGTTCAGAAGCAGGGGATACGAATGACTTTGAATTTGATTTTCGGTTGGCTGGGATCAATCCTGGATGTTGGGCTGGTTCGGATGAAGTGGAATGAAGAGGAGATGAGCTTTGAACGCGGAGAAACAGGGGATGATGTGAATAAAGCTCACGGGTGACCGTAGGATGCTGGGATGAATCCGGATGGAGTTACAGCTCTATTGAAGGATTTTAGCATGTTATAATGCGCAGCGGAAGCTAGGAATTTTAAAAATTTCTTAATAAAGTCCCTATGCATGAAACCCTTTTAAGCCTAGATCACCTTAATGATTACAATCAAATGATATAAAATAAATACAGAATTAGTAGAATACCTCAAACGCTAATCCAAAGTGTACAATCTCCACGAGGCATCCAAGTGTTCACCCTCCAATGGTGATCCACACGAAAACTTGATCAAGACTTTAGCTCCAAAGACTTTTGATCCTTAATGCAGAATTCTTCTAAAGAACTCTAATGGCTTGCTTTCCTTCCTTTCTATTTTCCTTTAGCCTTCTAAAATTACTTCTAATCCTTTTTGTCCTAAAGAAGACCACCTTGTCTTGGCTTAGGACACACTAGAAGCAATGCTAGAAAGAAAGAAACTAATGTAAGAAAGAAAGAAGAGAGGAGTGGGGTGGAATTGGAATGATGAAACCCATGGAGTGCTAACCTATTTATAATAGGTGTAGGGATGCATCTCCAAGGGATGCATCCCATCCACACATCCTCTCATGAAAGGGCATCATCTAAAGGGCCATATCAAATAAGAGGAGGTGCAGATCAAGTGAGGAGGTGTATCAAATGATATGTCCTTTCATGTGGTGCCATATTTTGACCAAGTCAACATCACATGCTAATCACATGTCCATCACGCCTCACCTCTTGATCTTTCATGATGATGATCCAAGGGCTCCAATGCAAGGCGCCATTCACTTGACCCATTATGTCTTCATCCAATGGTGGGATTAAGATCCAATGGTCAATTATGGTAGCCATCCTCTAACCCAATCCAATTGGGTTAAACCAACTCTCCATTATGTCTTCATCCAACGGTAGATCAAGATCTAACGGTCTAGATTGAATGATTTATTAAATCTAATCCAATTAGACTCAAACCAAGCCAATTAGGTGCCAACTCTTGGCTAACCCATATTAGAATATGATCTAATCAAATTAGATCAATTAAGAATCAGATTCGAATCCAATTCGAATCAGATTCGAATCCAATTCGAATCAGGAGCTAAGGTTTGCAACACCTGCTAGGATGTTTATCTTGCAAACATGATCTAATCCAATTAGACCCTTGATAAGTTTTTTTGTGTGTGACCCATTGGGTTCCATACTTAGCCAGCAATAGGTGTGAGTGCGAGTTGACCCAACTTGATTAGAACTCTTCTAATCGATTTAAGTCCAAACTGCGCGAACTCGAACTTAACAATTAGAATTCTTTCTAATTGGTGATCGAATTAAACTCTTTAATTTGATCAAACCTATAAAACAAGATTGACATCTAGCAACGTGTCATGTCTACCCGGAAAATATGGAATTTGGTGGAAATACCAAAAATACCCTTCAGTGGCAAGTTACCATGCAATTCAATCCTTTAATCAAACTGCATCCCAAATATGTATATGAGTATGAATATATGTCAAACTCAATTTCATATTCATATTTTTCTCAATCTTTTAATGATAATTCAAATAATGAAACATTAGAAACTCTTTCTAATTTTCATTCTGCTTTGATCAAAGGCTTTCTGAATTATCATATGATTAGAATAAATAGGATGCTATCTTCTCTTACTAGAAGTGATTAATTCCTTATTGACCTACTCATAATCTTCGTACACAATTCACCATATCCAGAAGACCTCGTACATAACTTATTGTCATGAATGAGTGTAAACCAAAATATGGGTTCATGTGCACAAGATACCATGGTGATCTCAGGTCATAGGATCAGTTGCACAACTCCCACTAAGAGAATCATCTTTTGACATGTAAGTAAGACTTCATAAGATTTCTCTTTGTAGGTCAATTCAGTGAACTCATTCCTCTAATGAGCACCCACATCTTTGTATTAGTGTCTCCACACAAATGATTGTGAGATCAATCATCCTCTGCATCGAGCATACATAAGACATGCCAGTCTTTCCGGTAATCATTGATCCCCGACTCAATGTACCAATGACTGGGAATATTTAAGATTAGGATTTTAGGATTTTAAGTCTCACTAGTATGATCTCATCATAGTCTTAAAACCATTGCCCTAATCTAAGGAGTTTATCATAAATATAATCAACAGCATATGATAAAACATAACGCCTTTATTCATATTTAAATGTCATGTACATGATTTGGACAAATCAAAAGAAAAAATCTTTCGCAATACATATTGCGATTGGCTTGTAGGGCATCTACTCTTTCAATCTCCCACTTGCACTAAAGCCAATCGCTCTTATATTTTATCCCCATACAATCGAGGTGGCGATCGAACTGCTGTTGTGGTAGAGCTTTAGTGAACGGGTCTGCTAAGTTGTTCTTTGTGTCTACTCGTTCAATGACTATGTCTTGTCTCTCGACGATCTCTCGAACGAGGTGGAAGCGTCTTAGAATGTGCTTGGATTTGTGATGAGATCTTGGTTCCTTTGCTTGAGCAACAGCTCTAGTGTTGTCACAATAAACTGAAACTAGTCCAGCAATCTCAGGAACTACTCCCAACTCAGCGATGAACTTCTTCATCCAGACAGCTTCCTTAGCGGCTTCACTTACAGCGATGTATTCTGCCTCAGTAGTTGAGTCAGCTACAGTTTGCTGCTTGGAACTCTTCCAGCTCACTGCACCACCATTTAGGGTAAAGATATACCCTGAAGTGGACTTGCTATCATCTGGATCTGATTGAAAACTAGAATCAGAAAATCCTTCTAGTTTCAACTCAGATCCTCCATAAACTAGAAAAATATCTTTAGTCCTTCTTAAGTACTTAAGAATATTTTTCACAGCTATCCAATGATTTTCTCCTGGATCAGCCTGGAATCTGCTTGTTATGCCTAAGGCATAAGCAACATCAGGCCTAGTACATAGCATAGCATACATAATTGATCCTACTGCCGAAGCATAGGAAATAGAATTCATTCTATTCCTCTCTTCAGATGTCTTAGGAGACATCTTCTTAGAGAGACGTATGCCATGACTCATAGGTAAGTAACCTCTTTTACTTCCTTCCATGCTGAATCTTTTCAGCACACGATCTATGTACTTAGACTGGGACAAGCCTAGCATCCTTTTAGATCTATCCCTATAGATCTTTATACCAAGTATATAGGATGCTTCTCCCAAGTCTTTCATGGAAAAGCTTTTTGATAGCCAAGTCTTGACCGATTGTAACATTGGAATATCATTTCCAATGATTAGTATGTCATCTACATACAATATTAAGAAAACAACGGCACTCCCACTAGTCTTCTTGTACACACATGGTTCATCCACATTTTGGATAAAACCAAACTCTTTGACTGTTGTATCAAAACGGATGTTCCAACTCCTCGATGCTTGCTTTAATCCATAAATGGATCTCTTAAGCTTGCATACTTGATTTGCTCTCCCACTTGAGACAAATCCTTCTGGCTGTGTCATGTAAACCTCTTCCTCAAGATAACCATTAAGGAAGGCGGTTTTGACATCCATCTGCCAAATTTCATAATCATAGTATGCAGCTATTGCAAGCAAAATCCGAATAGATTTAAGCATGGCAACTGGTGAAAAAGTTTCATCATAGTCAATTCCTTGCTTTTGCCTGAAATCTTTTGCCACCAATCTAGCCTTGTAGGTTTCTACTTGGCCATCTGCTCCAATCTTCTTCTTATAGACCCATTTGCAACCTATAGGGTTTACACCTTCTGGTGCATCAACCAAAGTCCATACTTGGTTGGTATACATAGAGTCTATTTCGGATTTCATAGCTTCTAACCATTTGTTAGAGTCATTACTCATGATAGCTTCCGAATAGGTCAGAGGATCATCATTTTCGACAATGTGGGCTTCATCATTCTCAATGATAAACCCATACCTCTTAGGTGCATTTCGCACTCTATCTACCTTTGGAGAGGAGATGTGTGTTGTGGTTGTACTTCATCAATGGGTACATCTGGTTGAAGAATTTCTTGTGTTCTATTTGTAGGTCTTGAACTTCATTAAGTTCAATTCTTCTTTCACTGCCCTTTTCTAAGATAAACTCTTTTTCTAAGAAAGTAGCATGCCTACTAACAAATACCTTTTGTTCAGTAGGGTGATAGAAGAGATATCCAATACTTTCTTTGGAATAACCTATAAATGTACATTTATCTGATCTAGCACTTAGCTTATGTCCAAAATTTCTTTTGACATATGCTTGGCAGCCCCATATTTTAAAATATTTAAGATTGGGCTTTCTACCTCTCCATATCTCATATGGAATACTAGATACAGATTTTGAAGGTATCCTGTTTAGCACATATGTAGCAGTTTCTAAGGCATAACCCCAGAAGGAAATAGGAAGATCTGTAAAGCACATCATGGACCTTACCATATCTAATAGAGTACGATTCCTCCGTTCAGCTACACCATTTAGTTGTGGCGTATACGGAGGTGTCCATTCAGAGAGAATGCCCTTTTCTTTAAGATGATTTAAAAATTCACTAGAAAGGTATTCACCTCCTCGATCAGATCGAAGGATTTTAATACACTTTCCGGTTTGTTTTTCAACCATACTTTGATACTCTTTAAACTTATCAAAGGCTTCGTATTTATGTTTCATAAGATACACAAATCCGAACCTTGATAAATCATCAGTGAATGTGATGAAGTAAGAGTATCCACCTCTAGCTGGAGTTGTCATAGGACCACATACATCTGTATGTATAAGTCCTAATAACTCACTTGCCCTTTCTCCATATCCAGTGAATGGAGACTTGGTCATTTTTCCCATAAGACAAGATTCACAAGTTCCTAATGATTCATAATCATAAGGATCAAAGAACTCTTCTTTGTATAACTTGTTGATTCTTGATTCACTTATGTGACCAAGTCGGCAATGCCAAAGGAGGGTATTATTCACTTTCTCTCTCTTTCTTTTATTGCTTTTATTAATATGAAAGACATTGTCATTAAGTAATAAAACTAGAAGACCATTTTCCATAATGCCATTGCAAAGATGCTTATTAGAAAAATAAATAGAGCAACCATTGCCCTTTCCATTAATTTCAAAACCTTTCTTTAACAATAAAGGAATGAAAATTACATTTCTAATAATTTTGGGCATATAATAACAATCTTCTAATTGTAGGAGCTTTCCCGAAGGCAATTCCAAGTTGTAGGTTCCAACAGCTTCAGCCTGGATGGACTCTCCTCCAGCGCCATACAGCTCGAAGTTACCTTTCTTCAAAATTTTAATTTTTTGTAGTCCATGCAAAGATTTGCAAATGTGAAAACCACAGCCGGTATCCAATACCCATGAATTTGAATTTGAAGAACTTAATGACAAGTTGGCATGTAACATAAACATACCTTTTGATGCAACTCTTGCATCGGTCTTCATACTTGCAAGAAAACTCTTGCAATTCCTTTTCCAGTGGCCAGCTTTGCCGCAATGAAAACAGGTACTTGATCCGGAGTTTTTCTTTCCTTTTTTCTTTTTGATGCTACTCTTGGAGTTCAATCGTTTCTTAGAACCCTTATTTCCCGATTTCCTCATAGAGGTGCTATTTATAAGAAGGAGTGGACCTTTATCCTTCTTAATATGCCCTTCAGCTGTTTTGAGCATATTTAACAGCTCGGGCAGGGAGGTGTTCAGCTTGTTCATGTGAAAGTTCACAACAAACTGAGAGAATGAATCAGGCAGTGATTGCAGGATCAAATTCTGACTGAGCTCACTATCCATAGCAAAACCTAATTGACTTAATATGGTGATCAAGTCTATAACCATAAGAACATGGTTTTGCACTGGAGTTCCTTCATTCATTCTAGCACGGAACAACTACTTAGATATCTCATACCTAGCAGTCCTGCTTTGTTCTCCATACAACTCTTTTAAATTGAGAAGTATGGATTGAGTGTCCATGCCTTCATGTTGCCCCTGTAATTCATTGTTCATAGAGGCAAGTATGATACATTTGACAGTCACACTGTCATTTTTCCACATCTTATGTGTGGCAACATCCTCTTCTGTAGCATCATCCCCTAGATCTCCAAGATCAGGGGTTTCAAGTATATAGAAAATTTTCTCCTGAGTGAGTACTATCTTTAAATTCCTCAACCAGTCCACATAGTTTGGTCCGGTCAACTTGTTGGCATCTAAGATGCCTCTTAGTGAAAGTGAAGAAGCCATTTAATAATTCTACATATGCAAGAACAAAACTAATATAAGCAGACCAATCATGATGACATGTTTGCAACTAGATAAGGACTTTAATCTAATTTGTCTCCTACTATTTTTATCGAATATCATAGCCCTCTCCTATGATAAACGTGAAAATATAATTTTTCTTAGTAGGGTTGAGATCCTAATTCATCATAAAAAGCCTTGTGTTTACACAACAAACTCTTATGAGTTCAAAGGTAGGAAACTCTTTCCAATTGCATCTCATGCAATTCTCAACTTTATCTTGTCCTCTTAAAATACTTATTGCCTTGTGTTAGCACAACAAACAATAATATTTTAGTTAAGTCAAACCCTTCATTTCCATATAGTCATATTCGAATAATATTGCCCTTGTGGTTGCACAACAAGGCAATATATTAAAATATGCCATAAGCATCTTAATGCACCAAGACAGTATAACATCAGTCCCCATTGCAAGTCTTGTGTTAGCACAACAAACTAGCATAAATCTTGACATAATAATATCGAGGCATGAAGGAAGGCTATCAATAGTGTTATATCAATATTAAGCTTATCTATAATAGGCAATCAAACAATTGGCCAGGTAAGCAGGTGGGAGGCTCCCCTTACTCAGAGAGTAAGGTTCTAATTAAGTAACCACCTTTAGTGCTTTCCTTAGACACCAATTAGATTAATTGTTCTAGAATGGGTTAGCTCAAAGTTTTTCAACACTATGACTTAATATAATTTTTATTGAGGGCTTACTAGTCTCTAGCACATTCTTTAATTGTAACATACATTTAACATGTCTAAAATAAACTATTATGCATCATGGCTATCTCATAGCATGTATAAATCATAAGCAATTAATTAACATGCTTCAACATATTTTCATATGGAAAATTTCATATCATGATATTTTATTACATAACATATCATATATTAATCATACATTTCAGCATTTTTCTAAGCATATGACATTACTATCTCGTAGTAAATTAATAATCATACATCATACATAATTATTTGATTGAACCAATTAAGGATGGCTCTGATACCACTGTTGGGGGAGTCTCCACTCCTACATGGGTTCGGTCCTATTAAAAATAGGGTGACACCCATGTATACCTATCAGAGCACGCATTTCTATACGCCTCCGGACGGAGAGCCACGCTTCGTCACACGATCACGCGTGAGAGTTCCCGGAGATCGGTCACAACTCTTGGACCTTTGCTCTGATACCACTGAAGGATTTTAGCATGTTATAATGCGCAGCGGAAGCTAGGGATTTTAAACATTTCTTAATAAAGTCCCTATGCATGAAACCCTTTTAAGCCTAGATCACCTTAATGATTACAATCAAATGATATAAAATAAATGCAGAATTAGTAGAATACCTCAAACGCTAATCCAAAGTGTACAATCTCCACGAGGCGTCCAAGTGTTCACCCTCCAATGGTGATCCACACGAAAACTTGATCAAGACTTTAGCTCCAAAGACTTTTGATCCTTAATGTAGAATTCTTCTAAAGAACTCTAGTGGCTTGCTTTCCTTCCTTTCTATTTTCCTTTAGCCTTCTAAAATTACTTCTAATCCTTTTTGTCCTAAAGAAGACCACCTTGTCTTGGCTTAGGACACACTAGAAGCAATGCTAGAAAGAAAGAAACTAATGTAAGAAAGAAAGAAGAGAGGAGTGGGGTGGAATTGGAATGATGAAATCCATGGAGTGCTAACCTATTTATAATAGGTGTAGGGATGCATCTCCAAGGGATGCATCCCATCCACACATCCTCTCATGAAAGGGCATCATCTAAAGGGCCATATCAAATAAGAGGAGGTGCAGATCAAGTGAGGAGGTGTATCAAATGATATGTCCTTTCATGTGGTGCCATATTTTGACCAAGTCAACATCACATGCTAATCACATGTCCATCACGCCTCACCTCTTGATCTTTCATGATGATGATCCAAGGGCTCCAATGCAAGGCGCCATTCACTTGACCCATTATGTCTTCATCCAATGGTGGGATTAAGATCCAATGGTCAATTATGGTAGCCATCCTCTAACCCAATCCAATTGGGTTAAACCAACTCTCCATTATATCTTCATCCAACGGTAGATCAAGATCTAACGGTCTAGATTGAATGATTTATTAAATCTAATCCAATTAGACTCAAACCAAGCCAATTAGGTGCCAACTCTTGGCTAACCCATATTAGAATATGATCTAATCAAATTAGATCAATTAAGAATCAGATTCGAATCCAATTCGAATCAGATTCGAATCCAATTCGAATCAGATTCGAATCCAATTCGAATCAGGAGCTAAGGTTTGCAACACCTGCTAGGATGTTTATCTTGCAAACATGATCTAATCCAATTAGACCCTTGATAAGTTTTTTTGTGTGTGACCCATTGGGTTCCATACTTAGCCAGCAATAGGTGTGAGTGCGAGTTGACCCAACTTGATTAGAACTCTTCTAATCGATTTAAGTCCAAACTGCGCGAACCCGAACTTAACAATTAGAATCCTTTCTAATTGGTGATCGAATTAAACTCTTTAATTTGATCAAACCTATAAAACAAGATTGACGTCTAGCAACGTGTCATGTCTACCCGGAAAATATGGAATTTGGTGGAAATACCAAAAATACCCTTCAGTGGCAAGTTACCATGCAATTCAATCCTTTAATCAAACTGCATCCCAAATATGTATATGAGTATGAATATATGTCAAACTCAATTTCATATTCATATTTTTCTCAATCTTTTAATGATAATTCAAATAATGAAACATTAGAAACTCTTTCTAATTTTCATTCTGCTTTGATCAAAGGCTTTCTGAATTATCATATGATTAGAATAAATAGGATGCTATCTTCTCTTACTAGAAGTGATTAATTCCTTATTGACCTACTCATAATCTTCGTACACAATTCACCATATCCAGAAGACCTCGTACATAACTTATTGTCATGAATGAGTGTAAACCAAAAAATGGGTTCATGTGCACAAGATACCATGGTGATCTCAGGTCATAGGATCAGTTGCACAACTCCCACTAAGAGAATCATCTTTTGACATGTAAGTAAGACTTCATAAGATTTCTCTTTGTAGGTCAATTCAGTGAACTCATTCCTCTAATGAGCACCCACATCTTTGTATTAGTGTCTCCACACAAATGATTGTGAGATCAATCATCCTCTGCATCGAGCATACATAAGACATGCCAGTCTTTCCGGTAATCATTGATCCCCGACTCAATGTACCAATGACTGGGAATATTTAAGATTAGGATTTTAGGATTTTAAGTCTCACTAGTATGATCTCATCATAGTCTTAAAACCATTGCCCTAATCTAAGGAGTTTATCATAAATATAATCAACAGCATATGATAAAACATAACGCCTTTATTCATATTTAAATGTCATGTACATGATTTGGACAAATCAAAAGAAAAAACCTTTCGCAATACATATTGCGATTGGCTTGTAGGGCATCTACTCTTTCATCTATTCCTTGGACGCGGAGAGAGATGGGATGCTCATCCAGGAGAGAAAGGTTGGATTGAGTTAATCTGGAACGAGAGGATAGGAAATCTGGGAGTTTGGGAGGAACTGGGATCAAGCCGGAATGAAAGGAAGCTTGGGAACGGCTGGGCACGGGATAAGGATGAGAAGACTCGGCCTCTGTTCCGCTGGAAGGATGATCCGGAATGCTGGGAAGTTTGTGGATTTGATTTTATCCCGTGGAGATGGAACTAGGTGCGAAGATCATGGGATCCACGGAGATAACGACATGGATATGGCTCCGATGTGAAGCAGGGGATGAGAGGAAGAAGACTCGTGAAATCTGGGAAGAGGCAGGAATGCTTAATTTGCGGACACGGGATAGGTAGCTTGGGCTTATCCGTGGGCGTTCGGAAGAAACGGGGTGCTGATCCGAACGGGAGAAGATCACGGTTGGGAGGATGTGATGAGCCCGACGCGTGGAAGAACTGGAAGATGAGAAAGATGCGGAAGGGAAGAGCATGCACGAGATGTAAAGCAGGGGAATTAACATGTGAATTCGGTTGGGATTATTTGAGCGGGGGAGATGTTTGTTCTGTTCTTTGGACATGAGAGGTAGAGTGGAAGCTTGAACTCTAAGTACTTAAAGGGTGACGTGGACACGGGCTCAGCTACAAACACGACCTGCACACATGAGACTCGACCAATAAAATTAAGCAAATTCGAATTATTTTTAATAATGCCGTAATGAAGGGGAACACATTTTCTTATATTTAAATCTAAAAATATGTGTATAAAAATAATCATAAGTGCCATGAAAAATAGATTAATTTATACATTATTTAGCACTTATCAAAAATTAAGCTAGAGCAATCGTACTATGGCTCTAGGGTGCAATTGATCTAAAATTAATTTATAGTTATATGATCAATTTTAATCTATGTGAATGGTAAGAATGGAGTGGAAGCTAAGTAAGTTCTAAACAATCACTTATAAATCAATAGGAAACAAAGCTAGAGATATTACACAATCAAGTATGAATATAAGGCATGAAACACAAGAGATAAAGCATCACAAACACAAAGATGTATAGTGGTTTGGTGCACCCAGCACCTACTGATGAGTGCTAAATAATGCATAAATTAATATCTTATTCACAGCACTTATCATTATTTTAATTCATATATTTTGTAAATTCAACTAAAAAAAATATGTTACCTTCATCATTGCATTTTAATAAATTATTAAAGGTAATTCGAGTTTTAATTATTTATTTACTGATTGAGCTTATGAATGCAGGTCGACTCAAACTTAATTGGGATGAGCCCTAAACCCAAATCTATTGAGCTCAAACTTCCCCTCGCATCCGTGTCATCTTCCCATCGCTTCTTCATCACAGATCCACGTCCGAGTTTCTTCCACGTCATTCCTCCCCTTCCCATCCAAATCTCCCAACTCATCTCCCCATCCCATGAGCATTTCAAACAGAGCCATCCTCCGTGGGATAAACTCAAATCCCAGCATCCTTATCTTTCTCCACGTTCGTTCCAGCTCCTCTGTTTCACGCAGCCGTAAGCTTGAATCCAGCCATTCACTTGGGTAGTTTCACGTCCACTGTCCGCGATCCAAGGCCTCCTCGATCGACACGGGATAAGCTCTAAATCCAACTGCATCATCCTCTGTTCCGCACCTCACGAATCAGTTTCTCATCCCATGAAGCATCTCAGTCTGTGTTCATCCCGTTTGCATGTCATTCGAAACCCATCTTGTCCAAACTCCCAGCTCCCGTATCCCATTTCAAATCCAACCTTCACCAAATCCGGCATCTTCAACCAACCCATCCTCATCCTCCCACGTCCAGATCCTCCTCCCCTTCATCCTCATCCTTCCCACGCTCACATCCAAACTTCCCACAAAATAGAGTCCAGCTTTCCCAACGTCCTGAGTTCATCTCGCGTCCATTCTTTCCCTGTTCCAGCTGTAACTTATCCCAAAGAACAAAGCTTCCTGAATCATCATCTTCTACTGTGTTTTCCACGCTTTCGGATCACTCCCTCCCAGCCGGATAAGTATCCCAGGCTTCTTCTCAGCCACATCCAGCCAACAGCTTCATCCCAATCCTCTCAACGTTCCAGCACCTTCCGCATCCATGCATCTCAGCATGATCCTTTCCCAGCATCTAAGCCTATCTCGTCCACTTCCTCCATGCTTCGGTCATCCAAGATCTTCATTTCTTCCCAACCAAAACCATATCGAAACAGAGTATCCAGCCATCTTCCATTTTCCTGTTTCAGGATTAATCTCTTCCGAATCTATCCCAACACCTTCCCAACTCCAATAAGCTCATTCATCCCGACTGCATCCATAACCGGCCATTGCATCCAGTCTTCTGTTATCCACGGATAAGCTTCAAACTCTAACAATCTGAGCATCCCATCATCATCCGAGATCCTTCCAAATAGCTTCATTCCGAACGCTCACGGATAAGTCCAGCTCGCTCCCAACCATTCCGTGAGATCTTCCCCAACGTCGGAATCATTCATTCTCTTCCCCTGTTTCAAGGATCAACTTCCAGCCGAATCCAAACTTTTCTCCATCCACGGGATGAATCCAAATCCTAGCTACTCCGCGATTGAAGCAGCACCACTTTCGTTTGCCTACCTCCAGCGATGCATACGGCTGCTTCTCCCGTGTGTTCCAGCTCATTCCTCCCGTGAGTTCATCTCCAAAGCTTCCGGAACAGCTTCATCCTTCCATGTTAATCTCCCAGCTTCTTCCAAATTCCCTGCATCTCAGAAGTTCATCTTTCCGGAGATCAAGCAATGATCTCGCAGCTTCATCCCCTTTGATCTATCCTTATCTCGACGAGGAATAGGGAGGAGGAGGGAGAGAGTTGCAGCCTATAAAAGGAGTCAAGATGTGAAGGGGAGGATTCATTCTCTTCGGTTCCAATCTCTTCGCTGGAGAAGCTTGGGTTCCCAAACCAAGTTCCCACAAAAATAAGAAAGAGAGATAGTAGTTTGGGTATTTTGGAAATGATTTTCCAAAGAAAAAAATAATGAAGTTCAAGAGGGAGAGAAAGCCGACGGGAGAAAAGATGGAGAACCCAGTCGTGATGAAGACCTTCTACATCACTGCTGTTGTCGCCCATGACTCCATGGAAGGCTGATCTCCTCACTAGGGCTGGATGCAGCCCTAACAAAGGGCCAAGGGTTTTATATTTTAATTTTCTATTCCTAGAGTTGTATAAACTTTATTTTGCTCCTAATGAATATTTTATTTCATCTCATATTTAATTTCTGTGATTTTAAGTATGACATTTATACAACTGCTCTTCATGATCATTCAAGTTAAAATAAGATAGTTCATGCTTAAGGAAGATGCGATGTGCTGCCACCTTAGATTAGGGTAGACATTTTATGCTAACTAAAGATGGATTATGCTTAAATTACTTATGTGAAATTTTATTCGAATGCTTATTAGGCTTGTAGCCAATTTGCATGTTAATCCAAGAATAAATTAAAAATACAAATAATCTTTGTTCCGATGTCAGTGATGAATTTCTTACCCTAGGTTCTTCCAAACTGATATCATTTTAATTGCATTTCTATTAAATTATTTAGTTCAATAGTTTTCACAAATTCTATTTTTCAAATATTTTTAAGAAAACAACTATACCCCAATCCCTGTGGATCAATACCCGTAATCACTATTCTACCAGATACGTGCTATTGCGTGGTCTTTAAAGTTGACTATCAATTTTTGGCGCCGTTGCCGGAGATTGCTAGCATAGTTATTTTTCTTTTCAAAAAAAAAAATTTAAAAATAATAATAATAATAACAATATATATATCTAAAATAAAATAAAAATATTTTCTATTTTTGTTACTTTTCTTATCTCCTTTCTCTCTCTTACTAATTTTTGAATTTTGTTTTGGTATTATTTGATCAAAAATCGAAGAAAAAATTTGGGACGATCAAAAGAAAATTACTGGAAAAGGAATACTGTAGAGGTTTGCTTTAAAAAAAAATTGCTGAAAAAATTTTCTTTGGTAACATCTGAACCTTGCTTATTTAAATTGATTCCCAATTAGCCTGAAATTTTGTGGTGATTGTTTGATTCTAATTTCAGCAAAAGTGTGAATGCATGCTTGATACACATACACCAATTAATCCGCACATAGTAAGGGCAATCACCCCAACAAGATAAGAACTGGATTTCATCACCAGATTCTTGCCCAAATTAGATGAATCAATTCTCATATAGCTATCACTTTAATTAAAATCAATTAGACGTTGGCCCTTAGGGACATTCGAACTCAATAGGACAAAGATCATCGAAAGTTGCACCAATTTCGCTCTGTGGCTCAGTTGATGTCTAGGCAAGCTTTGTCCCTTTAAGGAAGACAGTTCATCTGTTCGAGGCAAGTGATTTTTAAGTGGGACCTTTGCGAACGCATCGTGACCCCCCCCACTTACCTAGGAGCTTACCTGGTCAACTAAGTTCATTAGACCGGATTGGAGGCTTAGGTGCCCTCTTCAAACCAGTAAGGAGCTGTTTAGTGATTTTAGGAAAAATACTAGGATTTTATGTGTTTTTTTTTTAATGCATGCTTGACTGTACTTGACTGATCAGAAGAGTATTAGTGTATGCTAGGGTGTCGTTCCAGATCTCCTGAATTAGTACCTTTTGATTCTGAAATAGAGCGTTCTATTAGGGCCCTTCAAGCTGAAATCCGCATCTATAGAACCATAGGATTTGCTCCACCTATCAAGATGGCTGAAGAACAACCCAAGCTGTTAAAGGAGTACTTCACTCCTTCCATTTATACCTCTCCATCTTGTATTCGACTACCTGATACCACTGTTGCTGTACAGTTTGAGATTAAGTCTAGTGTCATCCAAATGCTTTCATCTTTTTATGGACTTAACAATGAAGACCCATACAAACATTTAGATGAGTTTCTTGAGATCTGCACTACTGTCAAAATTCAGAACTTCACTGATGATGCTCTGAAACTTAGGCTATTTCTTTTTTCCCTTAAGGATAGAGCTAAGCAGTGGCTCCATTCATTAAAAGCCAATTCCATTCTCTCTTGGGCTCAAATGCAACATGAATTTCTGAAAAAATATTTTTCCATAGGAAGAACGAACCAATTTAGGCGTGCGATCACGAGCTTCTCCCAATCTGACGGGAAAGAATTTCATGAAACCTAGAAAAAATTTAGAGACTTACTCCGAAAATGCCCGCATCATCAAATATCCAAATGGCAATTAGTGCAATATTTTTATGACGGGTTATCTGAACGAAACCGTCAGATGGTTGATGCTTCTTGTGGGGGAACTTTCATGCTTAAGAGTGAGCATGAGGCATGGTAGATGTTTGAAAATCTCAATGAAAACTTCCCAAGTTCTTAAAGAAAAGGAACCATATATGAAGTTAGCCAGTCCATAGGTCTATTTGACAAAGTAGATGCACTATCCCACAAGTTGGACCTGCTAATGTCTAGAGAACAACTCTCAAACTTTTCCTAAGCACAAGTGTGTGCTCTCTGTTCTAGTCCGTCTCATACTGTTTTTGAGTGGCCTTCGGCAGCACAATTTTCTGAATTTGTACAAGAACAAGTAAATGCTGCCCAAACGCAATCCCGACTGGGTAATGATCCATATTCTACCACATATAATCCGGGATGGCGGAATCATCCAAACTTTTCTTGGAAGCAGCAAGCTTCGAATACTGCCCAACCCTACTCCCAAAATTTTCAAAACTCTCAAAATTTTCAAACCCCACAAAATATTCATCCCTACCATCCCTCGACTCAATTTCAACACAATCCTCCTCCACATCAAAGAAACACAGCCTTTGAGGAGAAAGTGTTGACCGCCCTTCAAGGTTTGGAAACCATTACACAATTGGTGCACTCTCACACGCAATCTATCGCCAAGCTAGAATCCCAAATGGGGCAACTAGCTAATGCACTGAACAAGCGAGAGGAAGGAAAGCTTCCAAGCCAACCAGTGAGTAATCCTAGGGGATAATACATGGCTCAAGAAAATCAACTAAATACAATTCATCATGAACAAGCTAATGCTTTGACTACCCTAAGGAGTGGACGTGTAGTAGACAATAAGATTAGAGAGGAAAACAATAACGAAGGTAAAGAAGAGGAGCGAAATGTATCAAATAAAAAACTAAAACCTTCTTCTTCTTCTTCAGCTAGTACACCTTCTGCCAAAACTTACATTCCAAAAGTTTCATTTTCTGAAGCTCTTAATTCACCCTCTCCCTTTGGCAAAAAGAAAACTTCACTAGAGGAGATGATGGAGGTTTTCAAACAAGTCAAATTCAACCTCCCACTTCTTGATGCTATTAGACAAGTTCCCTCCTATGCCAAATTTCTCAAAGACCTTTGTATCCAAAAGAGAAAATCTAGGACACATGTGCCTAAAAAGGTCTTCCTAACTGAGCAAGTGAGTTCTATTCTCCAACACAACACCCCTCTGAAATTCAAAGATCCTGGTGCTCCCACCATCTCCTGTGTCTTAGGAAATAATTTTATTGATCGAGCACTCTTAGATCTAGGGGCAAGTGTCAACCTTTTACCTTACTCCGTTTATGAGAAACTTGGGTTAGGTGAGTTAAAATCAACCTCGGTATCCCTTCAATTGGCTGATCGATCTGTAAAAATACCACGTGGGATAATTAAAGATGTTCTTGTCAAGGTAGACAAATTCTATTTTTCAGTAGATTTTATTGTCCTTGATATGGAACCTGTGCCTAATCTTAAGAAACAGATCCCTATGATTCTAGGTCGTCCCTTTTTAGCTACAGCCAATGCGAGTATCAATTGTAGAACGGGGGGTAATGAACATATCATTTGGAAACATGAAGGTAAAATTAAATGTGTTCAATACGGCCGACCAACCTGCGAGAAAAGTTGAGTGCTTCTTAATAGACAAAATGGATGATCTTTTAGAAGAAGCCCTTCCCTATATTTTGGCAGATGACCCTCTGAAAACATGCTTGACCCATTTTGACGTTGCTATAGAAAAGGCCATAGAAGCAGCCAACTCTATGCCCGACAATCAGTTTTCCACAAATTTTCTTTCTTGGAAAACTTGGCATGAGCCCGGTATGATATAATTAAGAATGTACTGCGTCTGGCTGAAGACGTTAAACTTAGCGCTTGTTGGGAGGCAACCCAATCTTCATAGGTTATTTTTGCATATTTTTTTATCGTATTTTTTTTGTAACAGGAGTCCTCATATTACTGATGCAACTACAATGAAATGCTTCTATCCTTCATATGCATCATATCTTCATCCACAATTAAAAATAAAAATAATAAAAATAATTAAAAAATAGAAAAATAATAATATAATAATATTTAAAAAAACATTGAGGACAATGACTGATCTAGGTTGGGGGGTATAGGATTCGAATTTTTGAAGAAATTTTTTGCATTTTCGTACTTTTGAATAATTTTTTTGAAAAAAAAACCTATTTTCTATGCCTTAGTGCTGAAATGATAAATACACAAAGTATATAAAATCTAAAACATCCAATGATTAGTCAGGAGTAAGACAATTTAAGTTCTTTTTATTAAAGGTTCTTTTAGCGAGTTGTAAGATAATTTTTACTTTGGAATTTCACAACACACATGGCCTGCACTTCAAGGGTTAGGCTCAACACTATGTTGTTAAGTCTGGTGGCAACCTTGAGTCCTGATGAATCATACCTATCTAATTCACTATTATCCCATATTTATTAAAAAAAAGGAGAAAGAAGTGAATTTAGTCAGGTACATCGAAAAGGGCTACCTATCATTAAAGATCAGCGATTATTGAGTATTCAATGGGTCGTTCAACTAGGTTCCATACCTTGTTTCTAGTGAATTGGTTTAGCTCTTCTTGCATTGCATTTATCCAATTTACATCATTTTCAGCTTCTTCTATGTTTTTAGGTTCAAAGTGTGAGACAAATGCTAGATGATTATTTAAGTTCCTAAGAGATGCTCTAGTTCTAACAGGTTGAGATGGATCATCTAAAATTAATTTCTTAGGATGCCCATGAGCATACCTCCAAGCCTTAGTCAGCCCATGATCTACAATTACCTCTTGGCTTGTTGATGCTTCTCCAATTTGCTTTGGTTCATCTTCTTGTAATGTCATCTCATCAATCTTTTCTTCAAGAATTTCTGCATCATCATCAAGAGCTACTTTCTTGCTAGAAGAGATATCATTAGTATCATCAAAAACAACATGTATAGACTCTTCAATAACAAGGGTTCTTTTGTTAAAGACTCTATAAGCTTTACTTGATGTAGAATATTTCAAAAAGATACCTTCATCAGATTTAGAGTCAAATTTACTTAAGTTATCTTTGCCATTATTATGAATGAAATACCTACATCCAAAAACATGAAAATAGTTTACTTTGGGCTTTCTATTTCTCCAAAGTTCATAAGGTGTTTTCTTTATAATGGGTCTCAATAAAACTCTATTTAATATATGACATGATGTATTAATGGCTTCTCCCCAAAAGTACTTAGGGAGGTTACTCTCACACAATATGGTTCTAGCCATTTCCTCTAGAGTTCTATTCTTTCTTTCTACAACTCCATTTTGTTGTGGTGTCCTAGGTGCAGAGAAATTATGAGTTATCCCTTTTTTACTACAAAATTCGTCAAATAGATGATTTTCAAATTCCGTTCCATGATCACTCCTAATAGCTATAACTGAAGCATTTCTTGAATTAGTAACTTCCTTATGAAATTTCTTAAATACTGAAAATGCTTCATCTTTATGAGCTAAGAACATGACCCATGTGTATCTAGAAAAATCATCTACAATGACAAGGCCATACTTGTTTCCACCAAGACTTGTGGTTCTAGTTGGTCCAAATAGATCCATGTGTAGTAGTTCAAGGGGTCTAGTAGTAGTGACACAGTTTATGGATTTAAAAGAGCTCCTAGATTGTTTGCCATATTGACATGCTTCACAAATTTTATTTTTCTCAAATTTTAGTTTTGGCAAACCTATTACAGAATCTCTTTTAACTAGTTTTGATATTGTATCAATACTTGCATGACCTAACTTACGGTGCCATAACCAACTTGTATCATTAGCCTTACTATCACTAGCTACTAAGCAAGGATTATTTTTGGCAAGATCTTCAAGATCTACTACGTACACATTTCCACGTCTTATTCCTTTGAATACTAAGCTATTGTCAATTGAGTTGGTTATGATGCATAGGGTTGGTTTAAACAGAACATCAAAACCCTTATCACATAATTGACTTATGCTAAGTAAGTTATGCTTAAGACCATCTATCAATCGTACATTATCAACAAAGGCTGAGGAGGTGATTTGTATTTTACCTATACCAATGATGTGACCTTGATTATTGTCTCCAAATGTCACTGCACCTCCCTTTTTAGGCTCTAGGGTGAAGAATTGCTCCTTGTCACCCGTCATGTGTCTTGAGCAGCCACTATCCAAGTATCAACAGTTTTTGTCGACTTTGGCTGCAAGACACTCATACAAAAGGAAATCATACAATTTTAGGTACCCAAGTTTTCTTGGGTCCTTCAAGGTTAGTAAAGTTGGTTCCTTTTGGAACCCAAACCTTTTTATTTTTTCTTTTAGCTCCTACTTTCCTATGGTCACACACATTAGCTTTATGTCCTACTTTTCCACAGCAAAAACAGGTTATATTCTTAATTTTACTTTTCCTTGCTTTCACAAAAAAGTTACTAAGGAGCTTTTGCTTATTCTTAGGTTTATACCCTAAACCAGCTATATTAAACACAGCTCGTTGATTATTAAGTATCATTTTCAATTTTTCAGAACTATATGTAACTTTTCAACAAAAGGTTTTGACGCGCTCGCAAAATTGCTTTCGCGAAACTAATCTCCCAAGTATAGGAGAATCGTACAAGTAGTAAAATTTCGGAAGTCCGAGGTCGAATCCTCAGGAAACGAAATATATTTTAGATTAATTAATTCAATAAAATTGTGGATTAAGATGATGTTTTGATTTTCAGAAATTAAAATCGGAGAACAATATAGCAATAAACAAAGTTCAATGAAATAAAGATGGTAGGGATCTGGAATCCTCCTTGATAATATTGCATCCAAGAAATAAACTCTATGGTTCTTGATTAAAAATGAATGGTAGGATAGATCTAATCATGGTATATGTTTCATGAATATATGAACTCAATTTCTAAGCATTCATCGTGCTTTCTACGTCTACGACGAATCAAATACTAAAGCAATCCATATATCAATAATCATAATCCATTAAAGAGCTATCTACGAAATAACTATGCATGGATCAAAAACATATCAGTAAATATAATTCATTGAAGGCAAAAGTTTAGAGTTTACTTCAAAGAGCAATACATCAAAGGTACCTCCATCTCCCTCCCTAAGAAATCAGCCCTCCATTAACATAAAAGAAAACTCCCTTTTTTTTTCTTTTCTTTTTTCTATTCTTTTTGGAAACAGAGCATGCTCTATTTCCCCTCTCTTTTTTTTCTTCTTTGAATAGCCGGCTGAGGCTCTCTGTTTCTTCCTTGAATGAGAGCTGATAGCTAAGAAGCCCCTCCAGCCGAGAAAGATCCCTTCATATAGATCCCCAAAGCTCCTCAACCAGCGATGGATGATAGTCAACTTTAAAGACCACGCAATAGCACGTATCTGGTAGGATAGTGATTACGAGTATCGATCCACAGGAATTGGGGTACAGTTGTTTTTCTTTAAAAATAAAAATATTTGAAAAAGAGAATTCTGGAAAACTATTAAACTAAGCAATTTAATAAGAAATGCAATTAAAACGATCAGTTTGGGGGAACCTAGGGCAAGAAATTCACCACTAACATCGAAACAAGATTAATTATATTTTAATTTATTCTTGGATAAACATGCAAATTGGCTACAAGCCTAATAAGCATTTAAATAGAAATTCACAAAAGTAATTTAGGCATAATCCATCTTTAGTTAGCATGAAATGTCTACCCTAATCTAAGGTGGGAGCACATCGCATCTTCCTTAAGCATGGACTATCTTATATTTACCTAGTGATCATGAAGAACAATTGTATAAACGTCATATTTAAAATCACAGAAATTAAATATGAGATGAAATAAAATATTCATTAGAAGCAAAATAAGGTTTATACAACTTCAAGAATAAAAATCAAAATATAAAACCCTTGGCCCTTTATTAGGGCTGCATCCGGCCCTAGTGAGAAGATCAGCCCTGCATGGAGTTGGAGACGGCAGCAGCAGCACAGCAGCGGGCTCCCATCTCTCCCTCTTGTGATTCCCTTGAGAACGGCTCCTTCTTAACTCTTATGGGAAGTCATTCCCAATATAACCAAAACTCTTCTCTCCCTTCTTTGTTTCTTTCTTCCCGTGGGATTTGGCCTGTGAGAGCTTGGGACCAGATCGGAAGAGAAGAATTGGAGCGGCCCCCGGTGGTGAATAATGCCCCTGGTTCGTTCACGCCTGAGCCTTTTATAGGCTGAAACTCCCCCTCGCTCCTCTCCTGTTCCGAGTGCAGGATTAGGATGAAAGATGCGGTGGGTATCTTGCGGATAAGGATCTGGGAGCTGATCTTGGATGAGGATGTTGATGAGGAACGCGTGGGGTGCATCGCGGAAACATGGGAATTCAGCTAGGAAGAAATCTTTGGACGCGGAAGAGAGATGTGATCCTGACGTTAGGGAAAATCTCACAGAATGGTTGGGAGCAAGCTGCAACTGTGGGAATATGCGGAGAAGATCTCGGCTGGATGGCTGATTCTCTGTTCCGAAACAGAGGATAAAGCTTCAAACTAGGAAGAAATCCGGAAGAGTTGGGGATCCGGTTGGGAGATGGGTTGTGTGAGGTTGCTTGGATAAAGATGGATCTTTGTCTGCTTGGCAAGCATCGTGGAAGGAGCTGTTCCGGAAGCTTTGGAGATGAAGACACGTGAAACAGGGGATGTTTGGATGAAGCCCACGGCTGAGAAGAGATGAGGCTTTGGGATGCGGCTGTAGGCTTTTGAGAAGATCTCGGATGGTTGTTCTTTGGATGCAGAAGGAGTTGGATTCCTGGGCTTTATTCATGGACGATGGGACTCCGTTCCAAACGGGACGAGATCTGGGCGTTTTGGAAGGCTTATCCTGCTTGAGAAAAGAACTTGAGGATTCGGTTGGGAGGATAAGTGATCGGTTCTTTTCAATTTCAAAAATAAACCACGCAATAGCACGTATCCTGTAGGATAGTGATTACGGGTGTCGGTCCACAGGGATTGGAGAATAAGTTATTTTTCTTTTAAAAACAAATCAAGAAGAAGGATTTGCTAACTTGATTTAACTAAATTAATCTATGAGTACGAATTGAAATTTTATCAAAGTAAATAGATCTAGGGTTTGGAATCCACCACATAGCATTGCATCAAGGATTGTGTTCTTAATTTTTATCTTTTGGAGAGGCATGCAATTTTGGCTACAAGCCTTTTAAAATAAAAGCATACATAGTGTTAGGAAGATCCATCTTCGGTGTAGCATGAAGTGTCTACCTAAGTATGCTAATCTAGGATGCAGCACACCTCATCTTCCTAGGCATGGATCATCTTAGACTACTTTAGCAAACATGAATAGTAAATGGCATGCTCAAAGTTTAAACATCATAAAAAGATATTTCATTGAAGATAATAATTTAAACAAGCTCCAAAATAATAAAAAAAATAAGAACTACAATGCCCTGATACATTGCTAGGGCTTCATCCAGCCCTAGATTGGATGTTTAGCCAAGCATGGCTTCCGGACGACCTCCCATCTTCAAATGAAATTGAGCACCTCTCATTCTTCCCAGAATATCACAAACTCTTCTCTTTCCTCCCTTCTCTCTTCTTTTTTTTATTTCTTTCTCTCGGCTTTCTTCTTCTTCTTCTTCACCGAAACAGAGCCTCTCCCCTGTTTCTTTCTTCTCAACCGAGCTGCCCCCCTGTTTTCTTTCGAACCGAGCTCCCCCCTGTAATCAAGTATTTTTCCATACAATTATAACTTTCAATCTAACCAGGACCAAAGCCCATTTAATTATAACCTTAGTCGGGTCAACACAATCTTCTTATATGTTTTTCTGTAGTTTTCATGAAAGATTGCAACCAAGAGAAAGAAAAGTTCAGAATCTAGTTTAAGAAAATAATTACCATATTTTAAACTTACTTCAATGTTTGTTCAATTTCATGGTAAAATATGTATTTATCAGTTTAAAAATATTGATAAGTGCCATGGAAAGGTAACTAAATTATAAATTATTGAGCACTTATCACACCCCCAAACCTATGTTTTGCTAGTCCTCGAGCAAAATGAAATTAAAGAAAAGCTCTAACTTACTTTCGCAGGCATAGCGATTGCATTTACCATACGCAACAATGCTTTAAACCCCTAGGTTACCCTAGTGGACGAGTTATAGTCTCATGAGGGTTTCCAGTGAAGATACCCACAAACTTTAATATCATTTATTGTTATGATTAATTTGTTGTTGTTGTTGTTGTTTTTTTTTTTTTTTTAATTCGATTGATGAAACTTCAAATTCCAAGTGCATACTAGCTAGAAAAAAAAAACTTTTTTTTAATTAAAATCTAATTTAAGATATATAAATGATAAGAATTTCAAAGCACACACGGTTTTATTTACCAAGTCAGCCCAAATTCTAGATTAGTATGCAATCTAAGTTAAAGTCATTAAGTTTCCGTTTAGGAAGTTGTAAGACTTATTTATACTGGAGTGCTCGGTGAAATCGGGACCGTACACAAGCTAAGGGTTCGGATCTCCAAAATATTGTTAATACTAGTAGTTTCCAAGGATTGGTCGAAAAGACCTACTCACTGATTCAAAATCATCTTATCTGCAGGATTTCGAGAGTTGTGAATGTTTACTTTAGTACCTCACGGGCTTTATCTGTAATATTCCAGTTTACTCGAATTTTTACAACGACGGCTTTCACACTATTTTCTTTTTCAGTCAATACAACATTTTTTTTTTCTTTTTTTCTTTTAAAAAAGAAAGATATATAAATTGTGCACTTTTACTCTTGTGGTGATTTCTCCGTGTAACGAGCAATCAGTCGACAACTCTCACACCAGTTGGCATAAGGTGTCGGGCATCAAGACTCCCCTACGGACTTATGCTCGGAGTCCTCATCACAAGCCCACTTGATCTTTGACAATAGGTAGCCCTTTTCGATGTTCCTGACTAAATTCATTTTTATTGATATTTTTTTTTTTTTTTGGATTAGATAAGTATGATTCATCATGGTCCAAGGTTGCTACCATACTCTCAACATAATGTCGAGCCTAGACCTTAGAAGAGTCGGCCAGTGTGTAGTGAAATTCCAAAGTATTAATTAGCTTACAACTCCCTAAGAGAGACTTAATAAAAAGAACTTAAATTTGTATTACTTCCCACTAGTCATTGGGCTTTTTAGATTTTATATACCTTGTGTGTTTATCATTCTCGCATAAATGTATATAAATTAGGGTTTTTTTTAACAAAAACTTTTTTTTAATAACTTTTTTTATTATTTTATAAAAAATGAAAATAAACACATTTTTAAAAAAATATTTTTATTTTTTATTTTTTATTTTTTTAAAAAATGATTTTTTTTTTATTTTCTATTTTTTATTATTTTTTATTTTTATTATTATTTTTTTATTTTTATTTATTTATTTATTTTTATTTTTTTATTTTTTTATTTTTTTTGGGGATGAAAATCAAGATGAATACCCCCAAACCTAAACCTAACATTGTCCTCAATGTTAAGAAATAATCTAAGAGAATTGGGTTGCCTCCCAACAAGCGCTAAGTTTATTGTCTTCAGCCAGACACAGTGGGTCCTTAATTATTTTGATAAACAGGGTTCGTTAAATTAAGGGATTCGATCAATTGTCCGTCGGCAACACAGTCTACATAAGGTTTTAACCTTTGACCATTGACTTTTAAAACATGTCCACCATTGAGGTGTTGGATCTCTACTGCACCATAAGAAAAAACCTTTTTCACTACGAATGGTCCATCCCACCTAGAGCGAAGTTTACCCGGAAAGAGTCGCAACTTTGAATTGAACAGCCAAACCTTTTGACCAGGTTCGAAGGACTTACGGTTAATATTTTTATCATGAAAAGCCTTAGTCCTTGCTTTATAAATTTTAGCATTTTCATAAGCCTCATTACGCAATTCTTCAAGTTCACTTAGTTGGAGTTTTCGGTGAGGACCAGCTACTGCCATATCTAAGTTAGACTTTTTGATAGCCCAGAAAGCTCTATGTTCAAGTTCTACCGGTAAGTGACAAGCTTTTCTAAAAACTAATCGGTAGGGAGATATGCCAATAGGAGTTTTGTAGGCAGTACGATAGGCCCAGAGTGCATCATTTATCCTTTGAGACCAATCTTTCCTATCGGGACGTACTGTTTTCTCTAAGATGTGTTTTAACTCCCTATTGGACACCTCGACTTGTCCACTCGTTTGGGGATGATATGGGGTAGCAACTTTGTGGGTGATGTTATATTTGCGAGCCAAAGCCTCGAAAGACCGGTTGCAAAAATAAGATCCCCCATCACTAATGATGGCTCGGGGTGTGCCAAAACGACAAAAGATGTTTTTATGTAAAAATTTAATCACAACCTTGTGGTCATTAGTTTTAGTGGCGACAGCTTCTACCCATTTTGAAACATAATCAACCCCTACAAGAATATATTCGAAACCAAAGGATGGTGGGAAAGGGCCCATAAAGTCAATACCCCAAACATCAAATATTTCTACAATTAAAATAGGATTGAGAGGCATTATATCTCTACGGGAGATGGTACCCATCCGTTGGCACCGTTCACAAGTTTGGCAAAAGTTATGGGCATCTTTGAAAAGAGTGGGCCAATAAAATCTACTCTGTAAAACTTTTGCTGCAGTTTTTCTACCCCCAAAATGTCCCCCACAAGCTTGTGAATGGCAGAATGAAAGAATACTTTGAAATTCACATTCAGGGACACATCGACGGATGACTTGATCGGGACAATACTTGAATAAATCAGGATCATCCCAATAATAGAACTTTACTTGTGAGAAGAATCGGTTCTTATCTTGAGTTGACCAATCACCAGGAATTCGTCCTATGGCAAGGTAATTCACTATGTTTGCAAACCATGGCATTTTTATTCTTTGTACCTCAAATAATTGTTCATCTGGAAAAGAATCGTGTAAGGGTGAGGTATTTTTACAAGAGGGCTCAAGAAGAATCCTAGATAAGTGGTCCGCTACGACATTTGCAGTTCCTTTCTTGTCACGAATTTCTAGGTCAAATTCTTGTAGTAAAAGAATCCATCGAATCAGACGGGGTTTGGTATCTGTTGACCCCCTAATGGATTTTGATGAATACAACACACTAGAGTATAATTTCATTTGTCTTAACAATTTAATTGAGGATTTCATGTGTTTTATTAAAAATATTGTTAAGAAACGTCTAGGCATGTTCCCATAATTTTTTAAGGATTTATTGAAGAATTTTTGAGATGAAGAAAACAGATCAGGGACAGCCGAGACGTCTCCGGGTTGTCTCAGAGACGTCTCTGGCACAAACAGGAAGAACTGGCACGTCGGGAGACGTCCCCGGAACCTGGCGAGGCGTCTCGCAGGGTCGGAGTCGACTCTCTCAGTAGCAGAGTCGACTCTCTCAGTGGCGGCAGAAAGGCAGATTTCAAGAGATATACGCGAGCCGTCCCCACAATACGCGGAGTCGTCCCCGCAAGTAAAAAGCAGACTTCCCGAGTCGTCCCCGAGGTAGCGGAGACGGCTCTCTCAGGGTTTTCCAGAGAATATCTTTTTCGGTGACAAAGCAGCGGAGACGTCCCCTGAAAGAGCAGAGTCGACTCTCTCAGAGAATTCCAGAAGACATGTTTTTCGGAGATAAAGAAGCGGAGTCGTCCCCGAGGGAGCGGAGTCGTCCCCATGCAAAAAGCACAAACAAGCCGAGACGTCCCCGTAAAGTGCCGAGACGACCCTCTCAGAAAAACAGAAAAACAAGGATTCAAACCATTCATCAGCGGAGTCGTCCCCGTAAAGCGCCGAGTCGACCCCAAACAACGTCAAAAGTAAAATCTTGTAGCCGAGACGTCTCTCGTTGAAGCGGAGACGTCTCCGGAGCGCCTGGGACGTGACTGACAACTTTTGCAGGTTTGGTTTGAATTTCAAATCTCTTTTACTTTATCTCTAACGGCTATATTTGCTTTTTGGGCTATAAAAGGGACCTCTTAAGTGCTTCTCAAAAAACTTTTGAACCAACCCCAAAGCTAGATCATCCAAGAGAAAAGCAAGAGAGAGAGATTCAAGGGAGTTAGTGCATTCAAGTGAAGAAATCAAGTGTTTTCAAGCTTCCCAAGTGATTTCAAGCTCAACTACTCTCTTCTGCTCGGGATTCAAAGCTCACACTCAAGCCTACGCGATCCACATCGGAAGAATCATCATTTCCCACGTTTCCAACGGCAAAAGGATTCTTCCGAGTTTTAAAGTTTATCATTGTTATATTTGCTTATTTAGAGCTTTCCAATCTTTTGTAAAACTCTTTCAATATTGTGCTTGTTCCAGTCAAGGGACTTGGAACAAGGAAAAGGCGTCCCAAGCCTAGGTGAAATTGGGGGTTATAGGGTTTGTTGTTAGCCCGGTGTAAAACAACGAGTTGGGTAGTGCACTCGCAAAACTACCGAACTGTAATCTTGGATTATAGTGGAAATTCCCAAAGGTGCTTTGGGAAGTGGATGTAGGAGCAGTGGAAGCTCCGTACCACTATAAAACCGTGTGTTTGCGATTGGTTGTTTTCATACCTCTATCTTTGCTTTAGTTCATTCATTTATGCGTTTTTCTTTTAAATAGTCAAAAAGTTTTAAAACACCCAATTCACCCCCCTCTTGGGTGACCATCTCTGGGCAACAAGTGGTATCAGAGCGGGTGCTCTGTGTATTTCTTGAAAGACCTAACCGTCTTAGCCAAAGATCTAGATGGCAACACCCTTTAACAATGTTCCTGCTGAGGGGCAAGCATCCAATAGACCTCCACTCTTCAATGGGACAAATTATACCTATTGGAAGACTAGAATGAGGATCTTCATTCAAGCACAAGACTATGCCTTGTGGAGGGTTATAGTCAAGGGACCACAAGAACCATCACACATGGTTAATGGCATTCAAGTTCCCAAACCTGAGGAGGATTGGGATGAGAATGATGATAGGATGGCTCAACTCAATTCTAGAGCCATGAACTCATTATTTTGTGCTCTAGATGTAAATGAGTTTAATAGAGTCTCCACATATAGTTCCGCTAAGGAAATATGGGATAGGCTTGAAGTTACCCACGAGGGTACAAATCAAGTCAAAGAGTCCAAAGTGAACATTCTAGTTCACAAATATGAGTTGTTTAAGATGGAACCCAATGAAACCATCACATGCATGTTTACACGCTTTACCGATATAATTAATGGTCTAAAGAGTTTGGGTAAATCTTATACTAATCCGGAACTTGTGAGTAAAATTCTCAGGTCTTTGCCGAAAGCATGGGAAGCAAAGGTCACGGCAATTGTAGAAGCCAAAGACCTCAACACCTTGGGATTAGAACAACTTTTGGGCTCATTGATGACGCATGAGCTCACGATGAAGCAACATGAAGATGATTTGCCAAAGAAGAAGACAATTGCACTCAAGGCTACTTCGAGTGTGTGTGAAGAAGAAAGTAGTGAGAGTGAGGAAGAAAGCGAGGACGAGGACTTGGGTTTGATAGTTAGGAAGTTTAAAAAATTCATGAGGAAAAAGAAACCCTTCCCAAGGAAAAAGTTTGGAGGGAGAAATGATTGGGAAAAAGAAAAAGAAAAAGAAAGAGACCCAATCATATGCTATGATTGCAAGAGACCGGGACACATTCGTTCCGAATGCCCTCAACAAAAGAAGCATTTTGGAAAGAAGAAGAAGAAGGCATTGAAGGCAACATGGGATGATAGTGACACATCATCCTCCGAGGAAGAGAAGGAAGAGACCGCCAATTTGTGCTTCATGGCATTCGAAGACGACGAGGTATGTCAAAATTCAACTATAAATTTTACTTTAGAAGAATTATATGAAGCTTTTCAAGAACTTATGGGTGATTGTAGTATGTTAGGAGCAAAGAATAAAGAGTTAAAAGCCTCCAATCAAAAACTGAAAGAAGATATTGAAAACCTATTGATTGAGAAGGAGAGCGTTAAAAATATTAACACCATTGACCTAGAAAATAAAAATTTAAAACTTAGCATTGAAAATGAAACGGCAAAAACACTAATTAAGGAATTAAATCTAAAAGTAAAATCCCTACTCGATAATAATACCTCACTTGCACAAAATGTTGAATCCCTTAAAAAGGATAAGGAAGAACTAGTTAAAGAAAACTTAAATCTTAAGAATGAGGTACATAAGTACAAACTAATTGTTGAAAAATTTACACAAGGCTCTGAAAAATTAAATCTTATTCTTTCAAATCAAAGAGCTGTTTTTAATAAAGCCGGATTAGGATATAAAACTAACAAACAACAAAAGTATCTAAAGAATTTCTTTGTAAAAGCAAAAGATGTAAAAACTGAAAAACCTACATGCTTTCATTGTGGAAAGAATGGACATAAAGCCTACTCTTGTATTCAAAGAAAGATCCAAACTAACAAGAGTACATTTCTAAAAGCTAAAAATATAACTAAAGTATGGGTGCCTAAGGGAACCAACTACACTAACCACGAAGGACCCAAGAAAACTTGGGTACCTAAGAGCTTCACATGATCACTTTGCAGGTCTGCCTTGCAGCCGGGAATAAAAAGAGAATGTGGTATCTTGATAGTGGTTGCTCAAGGCATATGACCGGTGACAAGAGTCTCTTCGTCACCTTGAAGTCAAAAGAAGGAGGAGTAGTCACATTCGGAGACAATGCTAAAGGTCAAATCATTGGTGTTGGTAAAATCTCCATATCATCCTCCTCATTTATTGATAATGTATTGTTAGTTAATGGACTAAAACATAATTTATTAAGTATAAGTCAATTCTGTGACAAAGGCTTTAAAGTGTCATTTGAATCATCACTATGCATAGTTAGTAGTCCAATTGACAATGAGATCATACTCACAGGACATAGGCATGGAAATGTTTACATGGTAGATCTTGATGATCTCACCATGAAGGATGGCCAATGTCTTATAGCCATGGATCCCAAAGTCAATAAGACTAGTTGGTTATGGCATCGTAGGTTAGGACATGCTAGCATGGATTTAATTTCAAAATTGATCACAAAAGATCTAGTCAAAGGACTACCAAAGATAGATTTTGAAAAGAACAAAATTTGTGCTGCATGTCAATTAGGGAAACAAACGAGAAGCTCTTTCAAGTCTAAAAACATAGTCTCAACAATAAAACCCTTAGAACTAATTCACATGGATTTGTTTGGACCTACTAGAACTGCTAGTCTAGGGGGTAAGAAATTTGGTCTTGTAATTGTTGATGATTTTTCACGTTTTACATGGGTTTCATTTCTTGCACACAAAGATGAGTCCTTTTCCGCTTTTATCAAGTTTCATAATAGAGTTTCAAATGAACTCAATCTTAAACTAAAAGCAATTAGGAGTGATCATGGTACCGAGTTTGAAAATCAGCACTTTGAAAAGTTCTGTGACGAAAATGGTATCAATCACAATTTCTCGGCCCCTAGGACACCCCAACAAAACGGGGTGGTAGAAAGGAAGAATCGCACACTAGCAGATATGGCTCGTACCATGTTGTGCGAATCGGATCTACCAAGATATTTTTGGGCTGAAGCAATAAATACTGCATGTCACATTTTAAACCGTGCATTAGTTAGATCTATTTTAAAGAAAACACCTTATGAGTTAATGAAAAATAAGAAGCCCAATATAAGCTACTTTCATGTATTCGGTTGTAGGTGTTTTATTTTAAACAATGGAAAGGACAATCTAAGTAAATTTAGTACTAAATCAGATGAGGGGATCTTCTTAGGTTATTCCTCATCTAGTAGAGCATACAGGATCTTCAACAAGAGAACTCTCGTTGTTGAAGAATCCATTCATGTTGTTTTTGATGAAGCTAATGGAGATTCTTCTAGAAAAGAAGAAGATAATGATGTAGGTATACTTGAAGACAATGAAGGAGTTCTCCATACAAGACAAACAACTTGAAGATGAAGTCAAAGAAGATACAATTCAGCAAGATGAAGAAGATCAACCCCAAGCAAGAAATCAAGATCTTCCTAAGGAATGGAGGTATGCACATGGTCATCCAAGGGATCTAATCCTTGGTGATCCTTCGCAAGGGGTAAGAACAAGATCCTCTCTAAATACTAGTAATTATCTTGCTTTCGTTTCACAAATAGAGCCTAAATCACTAGAAGAAGCCGAAAAAGATGATAATTGGATGAATGCTATGCAAGAGGAATTAAACCAATTTGAAAGAAATCAAGTTTGGACTTTAATGGAAAGACCCCCTAATGTTTCAATTATAGGCACCAAATGGGTATATAGAAATAAACTAGATGAAGATGGAATAGTAACAAGAAACAAAGCTAGGCTAGTGGCCAAAGGCTATAATCAGGAGGAAGGAATAGATTTTGATGAAACTTTTGCTCCAGTTGCTAGGTTAGAAGCTATTAGACTACTTTTGGCATATGCATGCTTTATGGATTTTAAACTCTATCAAATGGATGTAAAAAGTGCATTTTTAAATGGTTATATAATGGAGGAAGTTTATGTAGGACAACCTCCAGGTTTTGAAAACTATTTACATCCAGATTACGTTTATAAATTGCATAAAGCATTGTATGGACTTAAGCAAGCTCCTAGGGCATGGTATGAAAGACTAAGTAATTTCCTAATTGAAAAACAAATTTAAGAGAGGAAATGTAGATAAAATCCTCTTCATTAAAAGAAAAGGAAATGACTTATTGCTTGTACAAATTTATGTGGATGATATAATTTTTGGTGCTACTAATGATAGCCTTTGTCAAGAGTTTGCCAAGCTTATGCAGGGAGAATTTGAAATGAGCATGATGGGTGAGCTCAACTTCTTCCTTGGGCTACAAATAAAATAATCAGAGGAAGGCATCTTCATCAGTCAGTCCAAATATATCAAGGAAATGTTGGAGAAATTCAAGATGAAGGATGCAAAGGAAATCAGCACACCCATGGGCTCAAGTTGCAAGCTTGACAAAGATGAAAAAGGTAAAAGTATAGACTGCAAATTGTACAGAGGTATGATAGGCTCTTTACTTTACCTTACTGCTAGTAGACCAGATATATTATTCAGTGTTTGTATGTGTGCTAGATACCAAGCATGTCCTAAGGAATCACACTTGCAAGCTGTTAAAAGAATTTTTAGATATCTAGTAGGAACATCTAATGTAGGCTTATGGTATTCTAAACAATCTGACATAAATTTAATTGCTTATTCCGATGCTGATTTTGCCGGGTGCAAACTCGACAGAAAAAGCACAAGTGGCACATGTCAATTCTTGGGTGCTAACTTGGTTTCTTGGTTTAGCAAGAAACAGAATTCAGTTGCCTTGTCCACAGCTGAGGCTGAGTACATTGCAGCTGGAAGCTGTTGTGCCCAAGTTCTTTGGATTAAGCAACAACTTGAAGACTTCGGCATCAAAATGGACAACATACCAATTAAATGTGATAATACAAGTGCAATTAATTTAACAAAAAATCCTGTCCAACACTCTAAATCAAAGCATATAGAGATTAGACATCATTTTATTAGGGATCATGTGCTGAAAAATGATGTGATGATTGAATATGTATGTACTGAAAATCAATTGGCCGATATCTTTACAAAGCCCCTTTGTAAAGATAGGTTCAGCTTCTTAAGAAATGCTTTGAGCTTGTATGACCCTAGCAAATAAATTCAACTTGTATTGCAATGCCTTGCTACCAAAAAAAAAATAACTAGTAATCCACCTCAAGGTCAACATAAGTGAAAGCATGAATCCATCTAAACTAAATGACGAATTGTTTGACTTTCCGGAGGATGGTTACCCTCCCTTGGACTCTTCATAGAGATTTTCAGAGCCTATTTTATAGGTATTCGAAATTTGGTCAAACATTCCTCATTTCAACATTAATAATTTAAAAATCATTATCAAACCTCTATAGGATGTATTATTAAGGGGGAGGATCACAAACAAACTCATTCTGTATTCACCTAAAGAAATCATAATTAGTGTGATTAAATGAAACAAATTGGAAAAAGATAAAAATCAGTCTGAAATTTTTCAGTGCCGGAGACGTCTCTGGCAAATCGCAGAGACGTCCCCCCGGCGAGACGTCTCGCCTTAGTCGCGGAGACGTCTCGGGGACCGAACGAGGGTTTTTAAAATAGGTCGAAACAGCTCGAGCCGACCCGAGCTATCCCTTTCATCCCCGACAAAAACAAAAACCCTAGCCTCCATTTTCTCTCCAACACAAACCCTAGCCTCTTCCTCCTCATTTCCCTAGGTTTTCCATTCAATGGCACCTAAAAGAGCTAGGAGGACCGGTGGGAGGCGTCCTAGGGCAGCGGCCGATGGTGAGGAACGGAGGGAAGAACCTTCCGCGCCGTCTCCTCCGGTTGCTCCGCCAACCACGACCATTTCCTGTGCAAATCGCACAGTGACGACCGGTAGGTACATAGACTTTGCATTTCTAGATAGTGAGGGGTTCTCTATTGGAGAGAGACTCCGTGCCCAAGGGTGGGAATACCTTTGTACCCTCAATACTTCGACCTACCCCGGCCTTGTTAGAGAAATATTTAGTAATATGGCCTTAGGGGACTTTGGGTACACTGCATATGTCCGGGGGACATTGGTAGAAATTAATGAGGATATTCTATGCACTGTTCTGCAAATTCCTAAAGATGGTGAGGCTCCGACCTCACATCCCCAAAGGGAAATAGCCCTAAACTTGCTTCTAGGAAGAGAGGACTGTGGCCCTCTTGATGTAGTCAACTCCCAAGACCTAAATGCCGAAATGAGACTACTTCTAAGTATTGTCAACCGGGTCTTGTTTCCTAAAACCGGTCGCTTCGATTTTGTTTCGGAGCGAGATTTAGTTATCATGCACCATATCCTACTAGGGATTTCTCTAAACCTCCCTAGACTTATGTTGAACTACATTGCTCTATGTCATAGGTATTCTAGGTTTAGTATACCCTATGGCATGATTTTTACCCTACTCTTCAAACACTTTAAAGTTCCCATTCCAGAAAATGAGCCTGCAAAACCCTTGAGAAACACCGACTATTATAATGAGGGCACAATGCGAAGAATGGAGTTTCAAAAGGTAGATGGGTCTTGGGTCAAGGTACCAAAAAGAAAAGTTCAAACTCTAGAGCCTGAGATCCCACATCAGGAGTCTGACCACCACTCTCCTCCACCTAGCCACATGGACTTTCCTGATATACCCTCTAGCTCAGCTGGACGTTCCACATCCATGCCACCACCTCCTCCAGTCAGTGGGCCTTACTCCCTATCAGAAGACCAGATGCGCACTTTAGCATCTGTAATTTGCCAGCAGATGAGGGAGGAGATGAGATCGATGATCTCTACTGAGTTGGCCCCCATCAGAGCCTCACATGAAGGGATTCTACAAGAGATGAAGGAAATTAGAGCTCAGATAGAAGCTACAGCTCAAGAACTAGTTAGTGCGAATGCCACCCAAGCCTTCAGATCAATTGAGCTACAAGATAGCTTGAGGACCATCTCAAATAGCCTTCAAGAGTTGACAAGCCCTGGAGGAAATGTGGGCACCTTGGTTGCCCAACTTAGAGGAAGAATTGAAAGGGCAACCATAGAATTTGAAGCACTAGTGGCAGCCTTCCATCAGTCACAGGGAGATCAATTCAGAACACTGCTAGATCCCATCAATGCTTTCATAGATGCAGCTGCTAGGGCTTATGAGCAACGTCGCCGATGAGGGACATTTTGTAGACATCTAGGGATCTTCTTTTTGTAAACCCTAGGCTATTTTGAAACACTTTTTGTATTAGAAATCAATACTTGTAATGATTTCTTCTTTTAACTTTGTACTGACCTCAAAGGTTTACAATGATACATGAATACAATTTCTTTTGAAACTTTGTGTACATTGCTAACTCTGTGTACGTGATTCTGTGATTGTGTATGTGATCTTGTGATGTGCCATAAAAATCTCATAGCATGCCTTAAGTGGTAAAATTTAACACAACTTATCAATGCATATGACACAGGTGGAGCACATCTTGTGATAACTATGATTAACAAAAAGAGGAGTCTGAAATGAATACCAAAACAAAGGGGGAGTGATATGAATGACTAAATTCATTAATAGAAATAACTTGGACAGGGGGAGCACCACTTGAATATCCTTGAGTGGTTCATGGAAATATGCTGAATTTTACTAGGAAGTATGCTTTAAGCACCTAAGGATAATTTGTCCCCTTCATTGTTGATGACAAAAAGGGAGAGTAGATATAATAGAACTTATAGAACTTATATATTGAGTAGACCCAATATGGATATTAGATACATTGGAATGCAAAAAGGGGGAGTAGAACCAATATGGATATTGTATACATTGGAATGCAAAATATGAAATTCATACTCCAAAGTTGAATTAGAGAAGATAAAATTGAAGAATATTGGCTTTAAGATAATTGCCCTTCTGGAAAAGAAAGGGGGAGTCAAAAAGAACTTAGCTTTCAATTATCTTTAGCATCAATATT
The DNA here is from genome assembly GCF_009389715.1 of Phoenix dactylifera. Lineage (NCBI taxonomy): Eukaryota > Viridiplantae > Streptophyta > Magnoliopsida > Arecales > Arecaceae > Phoenix > Phoenix dactylifera. Next base: position 85,822 of record NW_024068687.1, read on the forward strand.
TCATTTTAATTGATTCAAATTCAGTTGATATGCTAAAATTGCTCAAGGGCTATTAAGATTAATTTTATGCATAAGGATAGAACTGAAAATTGACTATTTTAAATTATGCACATTGTGTCTAGCTCTAATCAAAACATTAGACTTGTATATCTGAACAAATACTGTGTATATGTTTAAATTTCGAATTCTGCATATACTCAGTATTTTGTCATCATCAAAAAGGGGGAGATTGTTGACCCCCTAATGGATTTTGATGAATACAACACACTAGAGTAGAATTCCATTTGTCTTAACAATTTAATTGAGGATTTCATGTGTTTTATTAAAAATATTGTTAAGAAACGTCTAGGCATGTTCCCATAATTTTTTAAGGATTTATTGAAGAATTTTTGAGATGAAGAAAACAGATCAGGGACAGCCGAGACGTCTCTGGGTTGTCTCAGAGACGTCTCTGGCACAAACAGAAAGAACTGGCACGTCGGGAGACGTCCCCGGAACCTGGCGAGGCGTCTCGCAGGGTCGGAGTCGACTCTCTCAGTAGCAGAGTCGACTCTCTCAGTGGCGGCAGAAAGGCAGATTTCAAGAGATATACGCGAGCCGTCCCCACAATACGCGGAGTCGTCCCCGCAAGTAAAAAGCAGACTTCCCGAGTCGTCCCCGAGGTAGCGGAGACGGCTCTCTCAGGGTTTTCCAGAGAATGTCTTTTTCGGTGACAAAGCAGCGGAGACGTCCCCTGAAAGAGCGGAGTCGACTCTCTCAGAGAATTCCAGAAGACATGTTTTTCGGAGATAAAGAAGCGGAGTCGTCCCCGAGGGAGCGGAGTCGTCCCCATGCAAAAAGCACAAACAAGCCGAGACGTCCCCGTAAAGTGCCGAGACGACCCTCTTAGAAAAACAGAAAAACAAGGATTCAAACCATTCATCAGCGGAGTCGTCCCCGTAAAGCGCCGAGTCGACCCCAAACAACGTCAAAAGTAAAATCTTGTAGCCGAGACGTCTCTCGTTGAAGCGGAGACGTCTCCGGAGCGCCTGGGACGCGACTGACAACTTTTGCAGGTTTGGTTTGAATTTCAAATCTCTTTTACTTTATCTCTAACGGCTATATTTGCTTTTTGGGCTATAAAAGGGACCTCTTAAGTGCTTCTCAAAAACTTTTGAACCAACCCCAAAGCTAGATCATCCAAGAGAAAAGCAAAAGAGAGAGATTCAAGGGAGTTAGTGCATTCAAGTGAAGAAATCAAGTGTTTTCAAGCTTCCCAAGTGATTTCAAGCTCAACTACTCTCTTCCGCTCGGGATTCAAGGCTCACACTCAAGCCTACGCGATCCACATCGGAAGAATCATCATTTTCCACGCTTCCAACGGCAAAAGGATTCTTCCGGGTTTTAAAGTTTATCATTGTTATATTTGCTTATTTAGAGCTTTCCAATCTTTTGTAAAACTCTTTCAATATTGTGCTTGTTCCAGTCAAGAGACTTGGAACAAGGAAAAGGCGTCCCAAGCCTAGGTGAAATTGGGGGTTATAGGGTTTGTTGTTAGCCCGGTGTAAAACAACGAGTTGGGTAGTGCACTCGCAAAACTACCGGACTATAATCTTGGATTATAGTGGAAATTCTCAAAGGTGCTTTGGGAAGTGGATGTAGGAGCAGTGGAAGCTCCGAACCACTATAAAACTGTGTGTTTGCGATTGGTTGTTTTCATACCTCTATCTTTGCTTTAGTTCATTCATTTGTGCGTTTTTCTTTTAAATAGTCAAAAAATTTTAAAACACCCAATTCACCCCCCTCTTGGGTGACCATCTCTGGGCAACAGTATCCTTCTTTGCAAGAAGGTGTCGAAGGGCAGCATGATCAGTGAATACGGTAACCTTGGATCCTAATAAGTAAGATCGAAACTTGTCTAGTGCGAATACTACCGCTAGCAATTCTTTCTCAGTGGTGGTGTAGTTTAATTGTGCATCTGAGAGTGCTTTACTGGCATAGTAAATGACATGAGGTACTTTATCTAGCCGTTGCCCTAAGACTGCCCCAATAGCATAGTCGGATGCATCACACATTAGTTCAAATGGAAGGGTCCAATTAGGGGGCCGTATGATAGGTGCAGTGGTCAATTTCGAGCGAAGATTTTCAAATGCCTCCTCGCATGTTTTATCAAAGACAAAGGGAGTGTCCTTGGCAAGAAGATTGCACAAGGGTTTGGAAATCTTACTGAAATCCTGAATATAGCGACGGTAGAAACCAGCATGGCCAAGGAATGATCGGATTTGTTTCACAGTTTTTGGTGGAGGAAGATTGGAAATAAGATCGACTTTGGCTTTATCTACTTCAATGCCCCTCTTGGACACGACGTGTCCTAAAACTATGCCTTCTTGAACCATAAAATGGCTCTTTTTCCAACTTAGTACTAGGTTGGTCTCCTTACATCTTTTCAAAACTAAGGTCAAATTGTCTAGACAATCATCAAAAGATAGGCCAAAAACTGAGAAATCATCAATGAACACTTCTAGAAAGTTTTCCACCATATCTGAAAAGATGGCCATCATGCATCGTTGAAAAGTTGCGGGTGCATTACATGTCCAAAAGGCATCCTCCTATATGCAAATGTCCCAAATGGGCAAGTAAAGGTGGTCTTCTCTTGATCGTCCGGGTAGACAGGTACTTGGTTATATCCAGAATAACCATCTAAGAAGCAGTAGAAACCTTGACCAGCCAACCGTTCCAAAATTTGATCTATGAAAGGTAGAGGGAAATGGTCCTTCCTAGTCATTGAATTAAGTTTTCTATAGTCAATGCACACGCGCCAACCCGTGGTTGTGCGTGTTTGTATTAATTCTCCTTCCGTATTCTCAATCACAGTGATACCTGATTTCTTGGGTACCACTTGTGTCGGACTAACCCACTTACTATCAGAAATTGGATAAATGATTCCGGCATCTAATAACTTCACCACTTCTTTCTTGACTACCTCCTTCATGTTAGGATTGAGTCTTCTTTGCATTTCTCGGGTGGGCTTTGCATCATCTTCGAGATGAATTCGATGCATGCAAACAGAGGGGTCAACCCCTTTCAAATCGGCTACAGACCATCCTATGGCATGTTTATTTTCTTCTAGCACCCTCAAAAGTTTACCCTCCTGTTCAGTAGATAAGTTGGCTGCGATAATTACAGGGAGGCTATCTTCTGGTCCTAGAAAGGCATACTTAAGATTTGTTGGAAGTGGCTTTAACTCAAGTTTAGGTGGTGAATCAATGGAAGGACAAAGTGGTGTGCTAGCAATGGGGGGAAGAGGTTCAGGTCGGATCTTCCAAGGAAGGGAACTCATGGGAGATTGATTATCGAGTAAGATGTTAACTTCTTCTATGGCCTTGTCTATATCAAAGTTGTCAATGTCAAAATGGGCCAAACATGCCTCTAAGGGATCATTTGCTAAGATGTAGGGAAGGGCGTTCTCTACAAGATCATCCATTTCGTCAATTAGGCAACACTCGTCTTCCCTCACATGTTGGTCAGCGGCATGAAATATATTCAACTTAATTTTCATGTTCCCAAATGATATATCCATTTTCCCAGTTCTACAGTTAATACAGGCATTGGCTGTAGCTAAAAAGGGACGACCAAGAATCACAGGAATTTGTTTTTTTATGTTGGGCACATGTTCCATATCAAGAACGATAAAATCTACTAGAAAATAGAATTTGTCTACCTTGACAAGAACATCTTCAATCATCCCCCGTGGTATCTTCACAGATCGATCAGCCAATTGTAAGGACACCGAGGTAGGTTTTAATTCACCTAACCCAAATTTTTCATAGACTGAATAGGGTAGAAGATTCACACTTGCCCCTAGATCTAAAAGTGCTCGATCAATGGAGTTATCTCCTATGACACAGGAAATAGTGGGAGCACCAAGATCTTTGAATTTTGGAGGGGTGTTGTGTTGGAGAATAGAACTCACTTGCTCAGTTAGGAAGACCTTCTTAGGCACATGTGTCCTAGATTTTCGCTTTTGGGTGCAAAGGTCTTTGAGAAATTTGGCATAGGAGGGAACTTGTTTGATGGCATCAAGGAGTGGGAGGTTGATTTTAACTTGTTTGAAGACCTCCATCATCTCTTCTAATGAAGTTCCCTTTTTGCCAAATGGAGAGGGTGAAGTAAGAGCTTCAGGAAATGGGGCCTTTGGGATGTGAGTTTTGGCAGAAGATGGACTAGCTGAAGAAGAAGAAGAAGGTTTTAGATTTTCATTTGACACATTTCTATCCTCTTCTTCACCTTCCTTATTGTTGTCCTCCCCAATCTTATTGTCTATTATACGTCCACTCCTTAGGGTAGTTAAAGCATTGGCTTGTTCATGATGAATTTCATTTAATTGATTTTCTTGAGCCATGTATTGTCCCCTAGGATTACTTAGTGGTTGGCTTGGAAGCTTTCCTTCCTCTCGCTTGTTCAGTGCATTAGCTAGTTGCCCCATCTGGGATTCTAGCTTGGTGATTGATTGCGTGTGAGAGTGCACCAATAGTGTAATGGTTTCCAAACCTTGAAGGGCGTTCAACACTTTCTCCTCAAAGGCTGTGTTTCTTTGGGGTGGAGGAGGAGTGTGTTGAAATTGAATCGAGGGACGGTAGGGATGAATATGTTGTGGGGTTTGAAAATTCTGAGAATTTTGAAAATTTTGGGAATAGGGTTGGGCTGTGTTCGAAGCTTGCTGCTTCCAAGAAAAATTAGGATGATTTCGCCATCCCGAATTATATGTATTGGAAAATGGATCATTATCCGGTCTGGGCTGTGTTTGGGCAGCATTGATGTGTTCTTGCACGAGTTCGGGATATTGGGGTGCTGAGGGGCACTCATGAATTGGATGCGATGGGCTAGAACAGATAGCACACACTTGTGCTTGGGAAGAGCTAACGACATGTCCTCCTATCATTAGTTGGTCAATCTTATGGGACAATGCATCTACCTTGCTAGACAGGTCCGTAGAATGACTTATTTCACAAATGGCCCCTTTTCTTTGAAAATTCGGGGATGCTTGACGAGAACATGAAGCATGGTGCAGGGAGTTTTTATTAAGATTTTCAAATAGTTGCCATGCTTCATGCTCATTTCGAAGCATGAAAGTCCCCCCGCATGCAGCATCGATCATCTGACGGTTTCGTTCTGTCAATCCGTCATAAAAACTTTGCACTAGTTGCCACTTAGGTATTTGATGATGAGGGCATTTACGGATTAGGTCCCTAAATCTCTCCCAAGTTTCATGAAATTCTTCTCCCTCGGTTTGGGAGAAGCTTGTAATGGCACGTCTAAACTGGTTCGTTCTTCCTATGGAAAAGTATTTTTTAAGAAATTCTTGTTGCATTTGACCCCAAGAATGAATCGAATTGGCCTCTAAAGAATTCAGCCATTGCTTAGCTCTATCTTTAAGGGAGAAGGGGAATAATCTAAGTTTTAAAGCATCATCAGTGAAGTTTTGAATCTTGACAGTGGTGCAAATCTCAAGGAATTCATCTAGGTGTTTATATGGATCTTCATTGGTGAGCCCATAAAAAGATGGAAGCATTTGGATCACACTAGACTTTATTTCATATTGTACAGCTGCTACCTCAGGTAATCGAATGCAAGATGGGGAAGTGTAAATAGTGGGAGTAAAGTATTCCCTCAGGAGTTTGGGTTGTTCTTCAGCCATCTTAAGAGGTGGGGATGATCCTAATGTTTTGATCTTAGCTCGAATGTTCCTAAGGGTTCGTTCTATTTCAGGGTCAAAAGGTAATAGGTTTCGTACTCTAGAACGACTACCGTGCATATACTAGTACTCGATCAATCAAGCATGCAATAAAAGAGAAAAGCATATCAATCCTAGTCTTTGTCCTAAAATCACTAGACAGCTCCTAACTAGTTTGAAGAGGGCACCTAAGCCTCCAATCCGGTCTAATGAACCGAGTTGACCAGGTAAGCTCCAGGTAAGTGGAGGGGTCACAATGCGTTCGCAAAGGTCCTACTTAAAACCCACTTGCCTTGAACAGATGAACTGTCTCCCTTATAGGGACAAAGCTTGCCTAGACATCAACTAAGCCACAGAGCGAAATTGGTGCAACCTTCGGTGATCTTCGTCCTATTGAGCTCGAATGTCCCTAGGGGCCAACGTCTAATTGATTTTAATTAAAGATGACACTATGTGAGATTGAGTTCACCTAAGTTGGGCAAGAGTCCGGTGATGAAATCCGGCTCTTATCTTGTTGGGGTGATTGCCCTTACTATGTGCAAATTGATTTGTGTATGTGTATCAAGCATGCATTCACAATTTAGCTATAATTAAAATCAAACAATCACCACAAAATTTCAAACCAATAATTAATTTAAATAAGAAAAGTTTAGAGGTTACCAAAGAGAATTTCCCCAGCAATTTAATTTTTTTTAAACCTCTACAGCATTTCTTTTCCGGCAGTTCTCCTTTTGATCATCCCAGATTTTTTTCCTCGATTCCTGATCAAATAATATAAATAAAAATTAGTAAGGGAGAAAAAGAAGATAAGAAAAGTAACAATAATAAAAAAAAAAATTTAAAGAATTTTTTTAAATTTTTAAATAATTTTTTTTAATAAGAAAAATAACTATGCTAGCAATCCCCGGCAACGGCGCCAAAAATTGATCGGTTCTTTCAATTTTGAAAATAAACCACGCAATAGCACGTATCCTGTAGGACAGTGATTACGGGTGTCGGTCCACAGGGATTGGAGACAAGTTATTTTTTCTAATTAAATAATTACTTCAAAAAGGATAAGCTAGAGTAAATGATAAAAACATAAGAATTAATATGGGTGTAGTAGTATGAATTATCTATGGAGAGAGGTGTTTAGGGCTAGAATCCACCGATGGATTCGTAAGTGTGATGCTTTCAATGACTTAGATGCGTGTATGATCTGATTGCTCTTAACTACAAGTTAGGGCAATCATACAAAAAGCTGAAATCTAACCCACAGTATGAATCATCTAAGCCTGGCACAAACCATCTTTTCTAAGGATAGGCATGGTCTGTCCTATTTAGCATGATTCATCTGATGATTAATTTTTCAAAGATAAATCCAATAGTTGCATAGCAATCTCTTCCAAACCACAGGTATTGGATTCAATTTCGATAAACTAGATTAATTCATGCAAAGACTTTCTACAAGATAAACATCTTACATAAATTAAACAAGACATTTTAAGATCATAATTTTATTGAGTATGCAACTGTCTTACAACGCTAATAATCAAAGAAATGCAACACAAATACTCATCCATGGCTTCATCAAACCCCTAAACCAGGGTTCAGCCACTCATGATGCTCGGCAACTTTGATCGGCTTGCTGAGATGCTCCACGCCATCCGCATCATTTTCTTTCACTAATTGATCCGCTCCCAGCCTCCCTTCATTCTCTTTTTTTTTATTTCTTTTCTTTCCCGAACAGAGGCTCCTCTGTTCTTCAAAACCGAGCTCTCCCCCCCAGCTCCCCCTTGCTGCCACCGAACGCCCTCTTTTTATAGCCGTCCGGCGCACGCGGAGAGAAGGAAGAGCGGATCACTTATCAATAAGTTGGGAGGAATCATGGAAGCAGGAGAGATGAACTCTGTTTTGAGGCTGGGATGCAGGGGCTGATCCGGAATGAACACCTGGGCCTTATCCTGTGGATGACGGGAGTTCATTGCGGACGGCATGAAGGCTGGGTTCGATCTGGAGTAGGCAATCTAGGAGAATCAAAGCCAGAAGAAAAGGATGGCCTATCCGAATGCCAACGGGAAGAAGTTGGGATTTGGAGTTTATCCTACAGGCGAAGAGGAGGGTCTCGGTTGGTTTGGATGATGATAGGAAGGCTGGCAGCTAGCGGAATCTAGTTGGGATCATTCGGCTGTGGGTGTGTGAGAAGATCTCGGAACAGGGGAGTGATGCAAGACGCGGGCGGCTGGCAGCTGGGACTTGAGCTTATCCGGGAGAGGATGCTCTATTCCGTGAAGCTTGGATGGAGTGTTTGATTCGAATGGGATGAAGCTTGGGAACGGTTGGATAAGGGATAAGGATGATGAACGGTATGAGGATGCAGGGGAGGCTTGGGATCATTTGAGCAGGGGAGGTGAACGCGGACGTTGGGAGATTCGGGATTCGGGAGCTGGGAGTTTAGTTGAGATTAAGACGTGATGAAGATGATAGATACGGCTGGGAGCAAGACTTTTGGACACGAGGGAGGATGGAATGCAAGCTTGTATGAAGACGTGGATGGTTGGACTTAGCAAGGAGTGAACAGGGGAGTTTGAGCTCAATAGATTTGGGTTCAGGGCACATCCCAAATAAGTTCAACCTGCATTCATTAAGCTTAATCAGTAAATGAATAATTTATTAAAATTTAATGACGAAGGTAACACATTTTTTTTTAGTTGAATTTACAAAATATGTGAATTAAAATAATGATAAGTGCTATGAATAAGATATTAATTTATGCATATTTTAGCACTTATCACACCCCCCAACCTACATTTTGCTAGTTCTCAAGCAAAATAAAAACTAACTCACTTTCGCAGAAATCGCGATTGCATTTACCGTATGCAATAAGACTTTAAACCCCTAGGTGGCCCTAGTGGACGAGTTTTGTCTCGTGAGGGTTTCCGGCTCAGATACCCATAAACTGCTGTCGAAAGAATTTATTTTATTGTTTTATAAAATCTAATTTCAAATGCATAAGTGCTAAAAATTTCAAAAGCACACAAAGTTTTAATCACTAAGTCAGCCCAAATCCTAGGTCAAGATGCAATTCAAGTTGAGGTCATTAAGTTTCCGTTAGGGAGTTGTAAGACTTTTTATACTTGGGTGCTCGGTGAAATCTGGACCATACACAAGCTAAGACTTTAGATTTTCCAAAATACTGCTAAAGCTGGTAGTTTCCAAGAATTGTCAGATAAAACCTAATCACTGATTCAAAATCATCCTATCTTGCAGGATTCCGAGAGTTGTGGATGTTTACTTTAATACCTCATGGGCTTTATCTGTAATATTCCAATTTATCCGAATTTTTACAACGACGGCTTTCACACTATCGTCTTTTTCAAGGTCAATATTATTTTCTCTTTCTTTTTTTTTATGCACTTTTACTCTTGTAATGATTCCTCTGTGTAACGAGCATTCAGTCAACACTCCCACACCAGATGGCATAAGGTGTTGGGCATCAAGACTCCCCTACAGACCTATGCTCGGGTTCATCATCACAAGCCCGCTGACCTTTGACAATAGGTAGCCCTTTTCGATGTACCTGACTAAATTCACTCTTTCTTTTTTTTTACTATTTTTTTATTTTATTATTATTTTTTTATTTTTTATTTTTTATTTTTTTAAGATAAAAGTAAATTAGATAAGTATGATTCATCAGGACTCAAGGTTGCTACCAGACTTAACAACATAATGTTGAACCTAACCCTTAGAAGTGTAGGCCATGTGTGTTGTGAAATTCCAAAGTAAAAATTATCTTACAACTCGCTAAAAGAACTTTTAATGAAAAGAACTCAAATTGACTTACTGTTGACTAGTCATTGGGCTTTTTAGATTTTATATACTTTGTGTGTTTATCATTTCAGCACTAAAGCATAGAAATTAGGTTTTTTTAAAAAATTTTAATTTTAATTTTAATTTTTTTTTTGAGATAAACTTATTTAAAAATACGAAAATGTAAAAATTTCTTTAAAAATTCGAATCTCTTCTAGACCCCCCCAACCTAGACCAGACATTGTCCTCAATGTTTTTTTTCTTTTTTTTTTGAGATTATTATTTTATTCTATTTTATTTTGGACGAAAATATGATGCATATGGAGGATAGAAGCATTGTACCTTAGTTGCATCAGTAATATTAAGACTCCTGAAAAAAATACGATAAAAAAATGTACAAAAATAATCTATGAAAATTGGGTTGCCTCCCAACAAGCGCTAAGTTTAACGTCTTCAGCCAGACGCAGTGCATCCTTAATTATCCTGATAAATAGGATCCATCAAATCAAGGGATTCAATTAACTGTCCATCTGCAACACACTCTATATAAGGTTTCAGTCTTTGACCATTGACGTTCAGGACACGACCATCACTGATGTTCTGAATTTCTACCGCACCATGAGGAAAAATCTTTCTAACTAAAAAGGGACCATCCCACCTAGAGCGAAGTTTACCAGGGAAGAGACGCAATTTAGAATTGAATAGCCAAACTTTTTGATTAGGTTCGAAAGACTTACGGTTAATGGATTTGTCATGAAAAGCCTTAGTCCTTGCCTTGTAAATTTTGGCATTTTCATATGCCTCATTGCGTAACTCTTCAAGCTCGTTGAGTTGAAGTTTCCGGTTAGACCCAGCTGCTGCCATATCAAAGTTAAACTTTTTAATGGCCCAAAAAGCTCTATGCTCAAGTTCTACCGGTAGGTGGCAAGCTTTTCCAAAAATCAGTCGATAAGGAGACATGCCAATAGGAGTCTTATATGCAGTACGATAAGTCCAGAGAGAATCGTTTAACCTTTGAGACCTCTTTTCTATCAGGACGTATTGTTTTTTCTAAGATATGTTTTATCTCCCTATTGGAAACTTCAACTTGCCTGCTTGTTTGGGGATGGTACGGGGTGGCAACTTTATGGGTGATTGAGTATTTACGAACCAAAGCTTCAAAAGATCGGTTGCAGAAATGTGATCCCCCATCACTAATGATAGCTCGGGGTGTGCCAAAGCGACTAAATATATTTGTTTGTAAAAACTTAATCACAACCTTATGATCATTAGTTCTAGTGGCAACCGCTTCTACCCACTTCGAGACATAGTCAACTCCAACAAGAATATACTCAAAACCAAAAGAATGTGGGAAAGGGCCCATGAAGTCAATACCCCAGACATCAAAAATTTCTATAATTAAAATGGGGTTAAGTGGCATCATGTCTCTACGGGTGATTGTGCCCATCGTTGACATCGCTCACAAGTCCGACAAAAATTGTGAGCATCTTCGAACAAGGAGGGCCAATAAAATCCACTTTGTAAGACTTTAGCTGCAGTTTTTCTACCCCCAAAATGTCCTCCGCAGGCTTGGGTATGACAAAAATCAAGAATACTCTGAAATTCACATTCAGGCACACATCGACGGATTACTTGATCTGGGCAGTACTTAAATAGATCGGGGTCATCCCAAAAGTAGAACTTAACTTGCGAAAAGAATCGATCCTTGTCCTGTTTGGACCAATGATCGAGAATTTGTCCTATGGCAAGATAGTTCACTATGTTGGCAAACCATGGTGTTCTTACTTGTTGTACCTCAAACAATTGTGTGGAGTGATTGATTATAACCCTATTTGATTTTGATGAGCTCAAAGCATTTGAGTATATCTTATGTTATACTAATGAATTCAATCTAGTGTTTCAGTCAAATACTTGTAAATTTATGGTTAAGTATCTCTAGATTTGGTTCAATACATTTTGGATAAGTAAAGAATTCAATTTGAACCAAAGTCTGAGACTCGAGTCGACTCCGGGAGATTACGGGTCGACTCCAAGCGTATCAGAAGCACTGGCACAAGCTCGAGTCGACTCCTGTACATTTCGAGTCGACTCCGACTGAGAACAGACAGACGGACAGAAAGATTCATCTCAAAACCTGTCAACGAGTCGACTCCTGAAGAGCGCGAGTCGACTCCGATGCTTGCCGAGTCGACTCCAGCATAGTACGAGTCGACTCCAGGGAGTAACAGACAGAAACACAGAGAAGCTATTTTGGACTCTGAGAGCCGAGTCGACTTCCGAAGAACTCGAGTCGACTCCGATGGTTGGCAGGTCGACTCCTAAGGAAGTGAGAGTCGACTCCCAGAGAAATACAAGCAAAAAGTCAGAGAGCCAATTTCGGACACTGAGAGCCGAGTCGACTCCCGCAAAGTCCGAGTCGACTCCAAGGCAGCGCAACCCCAAAGACAGAAGACGGTATATTCGTCTCTGAGAGGCGAGTCGACTCCAAGACAGTTCGTGTCGACTCCAAGGCAGCGCAACCCCAAAAGACAGAAGACTAAATTTTCATCTCTGAGAGCCGAGTCGACTCCGAGACAGTTTGAGTCGACTCCGAGACGGCACAAGTCAACAGACAGAAGATCAGGAGTTCGGGCTCTGAGTGCCGAGTCGACTCCCAGAATATTCGAGTCGACTCGAGTGAGCAAACTTGAAAAATACATCTCTGGATTCCTTGAAATGAGTCGACTCCAAAAGTGCCAGGTCAGCTCCAGACATTGGGGAGTCGACTCCAGGTTCAGTCGAGTCGACTCCAAGTCGAGACAGCACTTTAATTCAAATCTAGAACAGTTGTCGAGCCGTCTCCTGAAAAGCATGAGTCAACTCCTGCAACAGGCGAGTCGACTCCAGATCACGCGAGTCGACTCTGATCCCAACGGAAACATTGTCAGGAGTTGCAGAATGTGCAGAACGGCTAGATCTTGGGGTCTAACGGCTAGTTTTCTTGGGGAATGGCTTAAATAGCCACAGAGAACTGTAGCAAGGTAGAGAAGTGACATTCCATTCAAAGAAAACAAGTAATCTCCACCTACCAAAGGATTTCAAAGGGAATACACGTGAAAGAAGGAAGAGAGGCATTAAACTCCATCCAACCAACTCTTCCCAGCATTCAAGATGTCTCCGTCAGTCATCAAGTCTTCGAGACATTCAAGAGGAGACCCAGAGTTCGAGAAGCCCTCCTCTACATCTTCATAAATCTGTTTAAAGGCTCTTAACTTCTCTCTTGTTATTAATCACTGAATATCTGCTTGTTAAGAAGCTTCCTTTTTCTGTTTGTTTTCAAACCATTTGTTTCTTACTTGATTCAATCAGGGGATTGAATCAAGGGTATTAAGGTTTGTTGGTGAGCCTAGGTTGAAATCAACGGTGTAAGGGTTTGATTGTGATCCCGAAAAAAAAATCGGGTGGTTCTAGTCGGTGAGCCTGGAAAAACCGACCGAGTTCGTTGTGATCTCGTAAAACAACAAGTTGGGTTGTGAACTTGTAAAACAACCGGCTGTAATCCGAGGGGTTATAGTGAATTCCCAAGTGAGGCTTGGGGAGTGGACGTAGGAGCAAGGGTTAGCTCCGAACCACTATAAATTTGCTTGTGTTTGTGATTGCTTTATTGTCTCTTACTTTACCTTCATCCACTGCATATAGCAACTAATTAATCCACTTGCAAAAAGTTTTAATTAGTTACTCACAAAGCTTTTAATTGCAATAATTATTTTAAAACCCAATTCACCCCCCCTCTTGGGTTGTCTATCTGGGCAACAAGTGGTATCAGAGCCGGAACTCTTTTACCAAAAGAGTAAAAGATCAAAATGACAACCCCATTTGGATCTTCTCATATTGAGGGCCAGTCCACCCATAGACCTCCATTCTTCAATAGATCCGACTACTCATATTGGAAGGCTAGGATGAGAATATTTATCCAAGCACAAGACTATGAGATGTGGACCACCATACTTAATGGACCATACATCCCATCAATTTTTGTAGAGGGTGTTACTATACCCAAACTTGAAAAGAATTGGGATGACAATGATATAAGGAAGGCACAACTAAATGCCAAAGCAATGAATGTGCTTTATTGTGCTTTAGACAGAAATGAATTCAATAGAGTCTCTACTTGTAGTTCTGCAAAAGAGATTTGGGATAGACTTGAAGTGACCCACGAGGGCACAAATCAAGTAAAAGAATCTAAAATAAATATATTAGTTCATAAATATGAATTATTTAAGATGGATTCCAATGAAACAATCACTTGCATGTTTACTAGATTTACTGACATTGTCAATGGCCTAAAAGCCTTGGCAAAAATTATACTAACAGTGACCTTGTCAGGAAGATTCTTCGTTGTTTGCCAAGGTCATGGGAAGCCAAGGTAACGGCAATCCTAGAAGCCAAGGACTTAAACAAGCTGCCACTCGAGGAGCTACTTGGATCCCTCATGACGCATGAGCTAACAATGAAACAACATAGTGAAGAAGAGTCCTCTCACAAGAAAAAGGTAATAGCCCTCAAATCTGTTTCTACTAACAAAGAGTTATTGTTGCCCAGATAGACAACCCAAGAGGGGGGGTGAATTGGGTTTTAAAATAATTTTAACTATTAAAGCGTTTGTGGGTGACTAATTAATGCTTTTTACAAGATGATTAATTAGTTGCTGTGATGTGTATGAAATGAGAGTAATGGTAAGAGACAAGCAATCACAAACACAAAGCTTTTATAGTGGTTCGGAGCTAACCCTTGCTCCTACGTCCACTTCCCAAGTCTCTCTTGAGAATTCACTATAACCCCTTGGATTACAGCCGGTTGTTTTCCAAGCTCACAACCAAACTTGTTGTTTTACGAGCTCACAACGAACTCGGTCGGTTTTCCCAGGCTCACCGACTAGAACCAACCCCGATTGTTTTCCCGGGATCACAATCGAACCCTTACACGTTGGTTTTACACTCGGCTCACCAACCAACCTCAATACTCTTGATTCAATGCCCCGATTGAACCAAGCAAAGACAAAGGTGTAGATAAAAGAGACAAACAGAAAAATACAGCTTCTCAAAAGCAGATAAATGGCAATATGAACAATAACGAAGTTAAGAGCCCTCAAACGCTTTTAAGTTGGAGAAGAGGAAGGGCTTCTTGAACTTCGGGTCTCCTCTTGAATGTGTAGTCGACTTGAATGCAGGAGAAGGCTCTTTCAATGTTGGGAAGAAGTAGGTGGATGCAGTTAATGCTGCTCTTCCCTCTTTTTCGTTGAAGAACAAGTTGCAGAGATTGAAAGCTTGATTACTTGGAGTGGAATGGTTGTTCACTTTCTTGCTACATTCCTCTGTGGCTATTTAAACCAACCCCCACGGAAACTAGCCGTTAGAGAGCTTTTTCTGCCCGTTCTGCACACTCTGTACAGTCTGACAATGTGTCCGTTGGTGGGTTGGAGTCGACTTGCGCGATCAGGAGTCGACTCGTCTGTAGCGGGAGTCGACTCATACTTTTCCGGAGTCGACTCTGCAACTGTTCCAGATTTGAATTAAAGTTGCCTTCGCGACTGGGAGTCGACTCGTCTTGACCCAGAGTCGACTCGCCAACTTCTGGAGCTGACTTGGCTTTCTCGGAGTCGGCTCATCCCATGAAGTCTGTGGACGTATTTTTGAATTTGGTCCACTCGAGTCGACTCGACTGTCCTGGGAGTCGACTCGGCGCTCAGAGCCCGAACTCCCTATCTTCTGTCTTTTGGCTCGTCCAGTCTTGGAGTCGACTCGAGCTTCCTCGGAGTCGACTCGGCTCTCAGTTTCCGAAACTTGGTCTTCTGCCCTTTTGATGTGAAGCTGCCTTGGAGTCGACTCTAGCTATCTGGGAGTCGACTCGAATCTCAGAGGCAGTAACTTGGTCTTCTGTCTTCTTTGTGGTCGCGGAGTCTCGGAGTCGACTCGCGTAATGCGGGAGTCGACTCGAATCTCAGAGTCCAGAATCTGCCCTCTGACTTTTTCTTTGTGTACTGCTGAGAGTCGACTCTTGCTGTCTTTGGAGTCGACCTGCCAACCATCGGAGTCGACTCGCGTTCCACTGGAGTCGACTCGAATCTCA
Organism: Phoenix dactylifera; assembly: GCF_009389715.1. Taxonomy (NCBI): domain Eukaryota; kingdom Viridiplantae; phylum Streptophyta; class Magnoliopsida; order Arecales; family Arecaceae; genus Phoenix; species Phoenix dactylifera. The sequence continues at coordinate 101,432 of NW_024068687.1, forward strand.
GACCCGAAAACTGCTCTCTGACTTTTTCTTTGTATTCCTCTTGGAGTCGACTCTTACTACCCTGGAGTCGACTCGGTGAACATCGGAGTCGACTCGCACACTTTGGGAGTCGACTCGTTGACAGGTTCTGAGTTGAAGCTTTCTGTTCGTCTGTCTGTTCTCAGTTGGAGTCGACTCGTACTGATCCGGAGTCGACTCGAGCTCGTGCCAGTGAACTTGATACGCTTGGAGTCGACTCGTGATACTCTGGAGTTGACTCGAGTCTCAGACTTTGGTTCAAGCTGACATCTTAACTTATCCAAAAATTATGAACCAAGTCTTGAGACACTTAGACAAGATTTTCACTGAAACACTTAATTGAATTCATTAGTAAACAAGAAATATACTCAAATGCTTTGAGCTCATCAAAATCAAATAGGGTTTTAATCAATCACTCCACAATCTCCCCCTTTTTGATGATGACAAAACATTGAGTATATGTAAAGTGAATTGCACAATAAGCAATCAAATAAAATCCATAAATGAATTCAAATGTCTGATAATTCAATTTATCCAAGCTTGAAAGGAGTGAAACAATAAATTTCGGAGTTAAAGCTCCCCCTTTCATTTGGAATTATATAAGCCTTCATATCATGCATTCAATTGTTTGGCTTATATATAATTAATGATTTAGCTTTCTTAAAATTTCAGATTCTCCCCCTCAACATATGCATTCTACTTTGTTTTGATTCTTTGAATTTCCTTTTAATGCTTTGAAGTTTTTGAACTGAAATTTTGGTTTTTAGAGGAAAAATCTGTCAATTTGTTCTTGAGTAGGATTCAGCTAATCTCCGAATATCTCTTGAATAGATTCTGGAGATTACTCCATTAGGAGCCCCAAAAGAGAGATAATGAGCCTCGAGGTACCGAATCCACTTAGAACAAATTTGTGTGTTTTAAGAGTTTATCTTTTTATTGATTTCCATTGATTCCTTTTACATATTTTATACATATTTTTTCTTTTACATATTTTATACATATTTCTCCTTTTACATATTTTATACATATTTCTTCCCCTTTTACATATTTTATACATATTTCTCCCCCTTTTTGTCATCATATCAAAAAGGAGGTAAACAGAACACACAATCAAACATAGATCAAAAGGCACATTATTGAAGAAAAATGCGGCTACTCATTGTATTAATTTGTATGTAAGTACATTTCAGAATACAATAAGTAACGTAAAGCAATACATGTCAAAGCAAAATACAAAAAGTAGCTACGGTCTCCTCGAGGATGTAGGTCCTCCTCTCGAGGATGTATCTCCTCCTCTCGAGGATGTGACTCCTCCTCTCGAGATGTGGCTCCTCCTCTCAAGGATGTATCTCCTCGAGCATGCGCTCCACGAGTGATTGGACCGCATTGGTCACGTTCTCTAGCTGGCGAATGATGGCCTGGATGGCCCTGCTCTGTGTCGTATCCAGCTCGAGTACTGACTTCTGCAGTCTGTCCAGCTTGTCGATGAGCACATTCGACAAGCGCTCGGCCCCCGCGGTGGTGGTGGACATGTCACGGCCGATGTCATCCCGCATCCGTCGAGTGGTGCTCGTGACCTCACTCATGCTGTGGAACTGGGCTTGGACCAGGAACCGTACATTGTCGATCTCTTCCCGCACATGGGCCGTCATGTCAGTCACGGCTGTCAAGGAAGGGACCAACGCTGACGAAGGTGCAGGAGTGGGAGCAGGCACTGAACCCCGGAGCTCCTGGAGCAGATCTCGGACTATCTCCTGCCGCAGCTCCCGGAGCTGCTCAGACGAGATCCGGACCTCCATAGGCTGAGTGGGTGGAGCTGAGGAGGAGGGTCCGGCGGAGGTGGTAGGAGCAAAAGTGGATGGAAAGTCTGGTAGTCGGGAAAGTCAGAATCGGGCTCAGGACTGGGGGAAGGTCTGGTGGGTCTGTGTGGTGATGGATGACTTCCTAACCCAGATCCCCTCTCTCTTCCGAAACCCCATCCTGTGTAGGGTCCCCGCTCGCATGCGATCTGTCCATCGCAATGCCTTAGAGGGTTCCCCCTCAGGAATGGAAATCTCGTACTCCCTGAACAGAAGAGTGAATATCATGCCGTATGGGAGGGTGAGCCTAGGTCTATCTAGGGGCTCACACAGATACCTATAGATGAGTTGGGGAAGTTGATTGGGGTGTCCTGAAGAATATAAAACATAAGAGCTAGGTCTCTCTCATTTACAAAATCAAATCTCCCTGTCTTAGGGAAGATGGACCTAGACAATATACTCAAGAGGATCCGCACCTCAATCGGAAGTGAGCTAGCAGATACCTCGTCTAGGGGGGACTGAGGTGGATGCCCTAGTACGGCCGTAAGGGCCTCAACCCTGTCCTCGGGGTGTGTGGGAGCCACCCCGACTTGTGGAAGGTGGAGGATGTGGGCAATGAGATCCTCCGTAATGAACAGAGGGACACCGGCTACTGTGCCCTCGATACCTCCATCTCTCCGATGGACGGTACCGTAGAACTCTCTAATGAGGCCTGGATATGTGGGGAGATCTAAGGTGAGGAAGTACTCTAAGCTCTGGGCCCTAAGTCTATCACCTATAGTGAACCCTTCCCGGGAGAGGAAGTCGAAATCGACATATCTTCCGGTGGAGACGGCCTTCCCGGCTAATGGCCTCGCGGGAACCGCCCTAGGCGGGGAACGAGCCGGAGGTTGTGGCCTCGCGGGATCGTGCCGAGCCTTGGAGCGCCGCTCGGACGGGCCTCGGGTTGGGACCTCTTCTGGACTACGGTCTTACGCGGCATAATGACCTAAAATGGGAGGAAAACTTAATGAGCGGTGAAGAACCGACGGAAAAGTCTTGGGGACGACCGGAGACGACCTAGAAAGGGAGGAAAACTCTAAGGGACGGTGAAAGGTCGACGGAAAAGGGCTTGGAGACAATCGGGGACGACCTAGGAGTCGGCTCTAGGGCTTGTGAATAGTGGCGGCTGAGAAAGAAAGTGTTTCGAAACGACAAAGCTAGGGTTAAAAAGTCGGATCCCGACTGCGAGTCGACTCCACTGAGTCGCGAGTCGACTCGACCTCGAGTCGACTCCAGAATATGCGCGAGTCGACTCTCTTATGCGCCTATAGACCTCGAGTCGACTCCCGACTATATGCGAGTCGACTCCCCCTCTGCTGCCATCTTTGCGAGTCGACTCCCGCAAATGCGCGAGTCGACTCCCCTTAGGAGCCGACTCTGAAACTTACTCGAGTCGTCTCTAACTTTGGCACGCACCTAAAAATCATGCTATGTTCGTGCCGAATGAGGAAAAATCACTAAATTATGATCTGATTTGATGAACATTGAAAAGAAACTCTATTTTAACCACAATCTAATCATCAAAATCAACGAATCTAGTGGAAACTACCACTAGGATGGATCAATCACTCCTAATCCCCTCCTAAGCACACTAAACCTCTCTTCACTTAGGGGTTTTGTAAAAATGTCTGCTAATTGATCATCAGTACAAACAAATTGGAGTGTCACATCACCATTCAATACATGATCTCTTATGAAGTGATGTCTTATCTCAATATGTTTAGTTCTTGAATGCTGAATTGGATTTTTAGTTAGATTAATGGCACTTGTATTATCACAATTAATGGGAATTTTATCTTGTTTAATGCCATAATCTTCTAGTTGTTGTTTAATCCACAAGATTTGAGCACAACAACTCCCGGCTGCAACATATTCAGCTTCAGCAGTAGATAATGCAACCGAGTTTTGTTTCTTGCTAAACCATGAGATAAGGTTTTCTCCTAGAAATTGACACGACCCGCTGGTACTTTTTCTATCAAGCTTATATCCAGCGAAGTCTGAATCTGTGTATCCTATTAAGTTTAGGCTAGATTCTTTAGAGTACCATAGCCCTATATTCTTGTTCCTATTAAATATTTAAAAATTCTCTTAACTGCAACTAGATGTGATTCTTTAGGATTAGCCTGATATCTAGCACACATGCAAACACTAAACATAATATCAGGTCTACTAGCCAGTAAGATACAATAAGGATCCTATCATACCTCGATACAGTTTCTGATCTACAGATTTACCTGATTCATCTTGGTCTAATTTGCCATGATGAACTCATGGGGGTGCTGATTGATTTGTTTCCCTCCATATCAAACTTCTTGAGCATCTCCTTGATATATTTGGCTTGATTGATGAAGATGCCTCCTTCAGATTGTTTGATTTGGAGTCCAAGGAAGTAAGTCAGCTCTCCCATCATGCTCATCTCAAATTCACTCTGCATCAAGTTAGCAAATTCTTCGCAGAGACGATTGTTAGTAGCACCGAAAATAATATCATCAAACATAAATCTGTACTAACAGCATATCTTGGTTTTTCTTTCTCAGAAATAGAGTTGTTATCTACATTACCCCTAGAGAACTCATGTTCTAATAGGAATTTGCTAAGTCTCTCATACCATGCTCTAGGTGCTTGTTTCAAACCATAAAGTGCTTTGTTCAATTTATAAACATGATTAGGGTATTGATGATTTTCAAAATCAGGAGGTTGTTCTACATATACCTCCTCATTAATATACCCATTTAAAAATGCACTTTATACATCCATTTGAAATAGTTTGAAGTCCTTAGAGTATGCATATGCTAATAATAATCTAATAGCCTCAAGTCTAGCTACAGGAGCAAAGGTTTCATCAAAATCTATACCTTCTTCTTGATTATACCCCTTTGCTACTAGTCTAGCCTTATTCCTTATTACGATTCCATTTTCATCTAGTTTATTTTTATAAATCCATTTTGTACCTATAATTGAATATTCAGAAGGTCTCTCAACTAGATTCCACACTTTGTTTCTAGTAAATTGGTTTAATTCTTCTTGCATTGCATTTATCCAATTTACATAATTTCGGCTTCTTCTATATGTTTGGGCTCAAAGTGTGAGACAAAAGCTAGATGGTTATTTAAATTCCTAAGGGATGCTCTAGTCCTAACTGGTTGAGATGGGTCATCTAGAATTAGTTCCTTAGGATGTCCGTGAGCATACCTCCAAGCTTTAGTTAGCCCATGATCCACAATAGCCTCTTGGCTTGATGATGCTCCTTCAATCAATTTTTGATTATCATCTTGTAATGTCATTTCATCTATCTTTTCTTCAAGAATTTCAGCATCATCATTAAAGTTAACTTTCTTACTAGAGGAGATGTCACTAGAATCATCAAATACAACATGTATAGATTCTTCTATAACTAGGGTTCTTTTATTAAAGACTCTATAGGCTTTACTAGTTGTAGAGTAACCTAAGAATATGCCCTCATCAGATTTAGAGTCAAATTTACCTAGATTATCTTTTCCATTATTATGAACAAAACACCTACATCCAAAAACATGAAAGTAGTTTACCTTTGGTTTTCTGTTTTTCCAAAAGTTCATAAGGTGTTTTCTTTATAATGGGTCTTAATAAAACTCTATTTAATATATGACAAGAATATTAATGGCTTCTCCCCAAAAGTACTTAGGGAGGTTACTTTACACATAACATAGTTCTAGCCATTTTCTCTAGAGTTCTATTTTTCCTCTCCACCAACTCCATTTTGTTGTGGTGTCCTAGGTGCAGAAAAATTATGGTTATCCCTTTTTACTACAAAACTCATTGAATGACTGATTTTCAATTCGGTACCATGGTCACTTCTAATGCTATTACTGAAGTATCTCTAGCATTGGTTACTTCCTTATGAATTTTTAAAAACTGAAAAAGCTTGATCCTTATGTGCTAGAACATACCCATGTGTACCTAGAATAATCATCTACAATAACTAGACCATATTTATTTCCACCTAGGCTTGTTGTTCTAGTTGGTCCGAATAGGTCCATGTGTAATAATTCTAGAGGTAGAGGTAGAGACACATTTTATGGATTTAAATGAGTTCCTAGATTGTTTGCCAAATTGACATGCTTCACATATTTTGTTCTTTTCAAATTTTAATTTTGGCAAACCTATCACGGAATCTCTTTTAACTAGTTTAGTTATTGTGTCCATGCTTGCATGACCTAACTTACGGTGCCATAACCAACTAGCATCATTATCTTTAGTTTCATTAACAACTAAACATTGGTTATGTTTTGCAAGATCTTCAAGGTCTACAACATATACATTTCCACGTCTAATTCCTTTAAAACTAAACTATTGTCATTAGGGTTTGTTATAATGCATAGTGATGGTTTAAACATAACATCATACCCTTTATCACATAATTGACTAATGCTTAACAAGTTATGCTTAAGACCATCAACATATCTAACATTATCAATAAAAGTAGAAGGGGTGATTTGAACTTTACCAATACCAATGATGTGACCTTGGTTGTTGTCTCCAAAAGTCACAGCACCTCCCTTCTTAGCTTCAAGGGTGAAAAATTGATCCTTATCACCCGTCATGTGTCTTGAGCAGCCACTATCCAAATACCAGCAGTTTTTGTTGACCTTGGCTGCAAGACACTCCTACACAAGCAAATCATGTCAATCTTAGGTACCCAAGTTTTCTTGGGTCCTTCATGGTTAGTCAAGTTGGTTCCTTTTGGAACCCATACCCTTTTAATTTTCCTTTTTGTTTTACCTTTCCTAAAATTACACACATTTGCTTTATGACCTATAGTTCCACAACAAAAGCAGGTTATTTTCTTAGTTTTACTTTCCAGCTTTAACAAAGAAGTTACTAAGAAGTTTTTGTTTATTTCTTGGTTGATATCCTAACCCGCTTTCTATCTCAATACTGCTCGTTAACTATTTAGTATCATATTCATTTTTTTGAGCTATATGTAAATTTTCCAACTAAGGGTTGTATTTGTTTAAGTTCTTTGGTTAGTGTTTTGTTAACCCCGCTAATGGATTTTGAATGAATACAAAACACTAGAGTAAAATTCCATTATATTTAACAATTCAATTGAGAAATTCATGTGTTTTTTAGAATATTGTTAAGAAATGTCTAGGCAAGTTTCCATAATTTTTATGAATTTAATTGAAGAATATTTTGAGCTAACAGAAAAGTTCAGGGACAGCCGAGACGCTCCTGATAGTTTCAGAGACGTCTCTGGCACAAGCAGGAAGAACTGGCACACTTGGAGACGTCCCGGCTCCTGTCGAGTCGTCTCCGCGTTAGCGGAGTCGACTCTCTCAGTGGCGGCAGAAAGACGCTTTTCAAGGGATATGCGCGAGACGTCCCCGCTGTACGCGGAGTCGTCCCCGCAAGCAAAAAGGAGACTTCCCGAGTCGTCCCTAAGATGGCGGAGACGGCTCTCTCAGGGTTTTCTAGAGAATGGTTTTTTCGGTGATAAGGAAGCGGAGTCGACCCTGAGAAAGCGGAGTCGTCCCCACGCATAAAGTGCAGACAAGCGGAGACGTCCCCTGAAAGAGCGGAGTCGACTCTCTCAGAAAATTCCAGAGGACATGATTTTCGGAGATAAAGAAGCGGAGTCGTCCCCAAAGCAGCGGAGTCGTCCCCACTCAAAAAGCGCTAACACGCCGAGACGTCCCCGTAAAGTGCCGAGTCGACCCCAGATAAAGTAAAAGTAAAATCCTATAGGCGAGACGTCTCTCATTGTAGCGGAGACGTCCCCGGAGCGCCTGGGACGCGACTGACAGCTTTTCAGGTTTGATTTGAATTTCAAATCTTCTCTACTTTATCTCTAACGGCTATATTTGCTTTTTGGGCTATAAAAGGGAGCTCTTAAGTGCTTCTCAACAACTCTTAACCAACCAAAAGCAAAATCATTCAAGAGAGAAGTTAGAAAGAAAGCTCAAGGGAGTGAGTGCATTCAAGAAAGGAAATCAAGTGCTTACAAGTCTCCCAAGCGATTTCAAGCTCAACCACTCTCGTGTGCTTGGGATTCAAAGCTCACACCCAACCCTACGCGTCCCACATCGGAAGAATCAACATCTCCCACGCTTCCAACGGCAAAAAGATTCTTCCGGGTTTCATTGTTCATAAGTGCTATATTTGCTTTCTAGAGCTTTTATATCCTTTTGTACACTCTTTTATTGTGGTGCTTGTTCCAGTCAAGGAACTTGGAACAAGGGAAAGGGCGTCCCAAGCCTAAGAGAAATTGGGGGTTTTGGGTTTGTTGTGAGCCCGGTGTAAAACAACGAGTTGGGTAGTGAA